>NW_024426885.1:30879261-31003373 GCF_017311325.1 Ursus maritimus
AGTGCTGTGACTAATGAGTGTTTGCCTTAACTATACGGAATAGGGACATGGAGGCCAATGTATATATTTGCTGTTCTTGGTCGAGTTCAAAGATATTTATGTTCAATTCAGTATAAAAAGAATCCTTTTATTTACAAGATAAGCGGGAAGAAAGGCATTTTTAGGTGACTTCATTTGAGGCAGTGTGTAATGCCTACATCAGGCCAGGGCTGCTGAGGCCATGTGTGGCCACGATGGACTTACTTGAGTGTGCCCTAATCCCTGTGTCGTATTGCCCTTGCCAGACCCTTACGGGAGGGAAATTTGGGGCAGGCTAACTGTGCTGATCCTTGGTTCCATCTGTGGTAGGCAGAATAGAGCCCCCGAATCTGTGAAGGGGCTTGATGACCTGGCAATAAGAAGGAAAGTTGCAGCTGGAATTAAGATTGCTACTCGGCTGGCTGTAAGATAAAGGAAATGTCCTGAATGATGAGGGTGGACTCAGTGTAATCACAAGGGTCCTTAGAAGTGGAAGAAGGAATCAGAAAACAAACCACAGGGGGCGCCTGGGTGGCTCAGTCGTTAAGTGTCTGCCTTCCGCCCAGGGCATGATCCCGGAGTCCTGGGATCGAGTCCCACATCGGGCTTCTCTGCTGGGAGCCTGCTTCTTCCTCTCCCACTCCCCCTGCTTGTGTTCCCTCTCTCACTGGCTGCCTCTCTCTCTGTCAAATAAATAAATAAAATCTTAAAAAAAAAAAAAAAGAAAAACCACAGATGGCTCCAGGAGAAGGGCTCAGTCCGGCTAAGTTTGCTGCCTGGCATGGCTGGCCTCCAAGATGGGGGAAGAGAGCCGCGTGCCAAGGAGTACAGGCGGCCTCTGGAAGCCGGAAGGGGCAAGGAGGCAGGTCCTCCCCTAGAGCTCCCGGAAAGGAAGGCAGTCCTCTCTGATTTCAGCCCAGTGAGACCCAGTTCAGATTTTCAAACTACAGAACTGTAAGGTAATACATTTATGTTGTCTTCAGCCACTACATTTGTGGTTATTATTTTTTTTACACCAACAATAGAAAACTAATACAGTATCTAGGTTGCCTCAACATAATAATGGCATCCATTAATATTTAGTGCCTGGCACTGTTGCTGAATATTTTGTAAGCATTGTCTCCACCGGCCCCTACAGTTTTCCTACGTGGTAGGTACCGTTATTTATCCCCACTTTACAGATGGACATATACAAGCTGAGTTATCTCAGCTATCTTGCCCAAGGACATAGAGCTAGTCAGAGTCAGAGCCGGGGCTTGAACCCAGTTCTCCAGGAGTCCATGCAGGTAACCGCCACCTCTGACTGTGATGTCGACCTGCATTGGTCACTCAGTCGGTGACCAGTGCTCTCACCTCTATTGCTTGTCTGGCTTCAGTGGCTGCCTTCCTCTGACTTACGATTGTCCCCTGAATGCAGATGATTCACTAGGCTCCAGCCCTTGTCAGAGTCTTGACTGCCGATCCCCGGGCTTTCTCCTACGTCTGCAGACCACCCTCTATCTCCTCCCTCCACCCTGCACCATCACACTCCTCCAGCCATGCCTTGCATCCTCTGGGTTTAGCCTGTCTTTAGGATCAGCCTCTGCCTATGATCTTGGCAGCACAGGATGGGGCCAGAAGGCCCTGAAGAGCTACTAGAATTTCCATGTTCGTTGCTGAGCCCACGAATAAAGAACATGATGGGCCTCAGGAAAGCATAGGGTAAATGGGCATGGGGCCTCCAGCTCGGGTCTGGACTGCATCGGCAGAGCCTTGGGGAAGGAGGAGAGAAGCCTGCAGCTCTGTCCATCTGGGACTCGGTGTTCAGGAGCCACGATCCAGAAAATGCCTGGCAAGCCTTGTGTGTGAGTCAGATTTCCACACATAATTCTATTGTAAAGCATTGGCATTTGTTATCTTAAGATTTCCCCTATGCTTTAATAGTTCTTTACTAGGAATGTAATACATGTGATATTTGAGAATATGTGTGGAAATTCAGATATTAGAGTTAACCCATTAGCATTTATTACTCCGAAGGAGATTGACTTCAAACAAAGTCACTGTTAAGAATAAGTATAGGGGTGCCTGGGTGGTGCAGTTGGTTAAGCATCTGACTCTTGGTTTCGGCTCAGGTTGTGATCTCAGGTCATGATCTCAGGGTTGTGAGACTGAGCCCTGCATCGGGCTCTGCGTTCAGTGGGGAGTCTGCTTAAGACTCTCTCTCTCCCCCCTCTTGGCCCCTCCCCCCCCAAATAAAGAAATAAATCTTAAAAAAAAAAGAGTAAGTATAAATTGAGTTCTTTTTAAAAAACTGTTCTCTGCTTAGGACATTAGCTTAGGTATAGAATTTAATAATAAAGACAATAGTAATGATAGTAACAGTAATAGCAGTTAGCATTATTTAGCACTTTTCTCTGGGCTAGGCACTGTGCTAAGCACTTGGCCAGCTTCTCATGTAATACTCATGGGAAACCTATGAGATACATACTGCTATTACCACCATTTTACAGACAGGAAAAGAGAAGCTGAGAGGATTTAAACAACTTGACCCAAGATAATCGTGGGCGAAGAGTTAATGTAACAGCTATCATTTCCCCTTCTGCTGGAGAATTTGACCTTCGGTTGACTTTCCAGCTCTGTTACCCTGGTAACGTGATAAGAGTCAAATGTCAACTATGTTTCTAGGCAACATTGCCTATGATAAAAATGACCCCTAATTGGTTGGTAAATTGCATCTGGAACTGGGAGGAGCTCTATGTGGACTATAAGTACCCGAAAGGGACAGCACACTTTGGGCTTCCTTGAGAGCAGTGACTCCGGCCTGCTCGTGGGGACCCTGGAAGGCTGCCCGCGGAATGACCACGAGAGATGCTGCTCCTGTGGGCCGTGAGGCTTCTCACCAGGGTGGCCTCTCCACCTGCCTGACCCGGATCTCCTCTCCTTGCCCGTGAACTGCCAGACTGGCACAAAGACTGTGCTCGAGGAGAAATGGCGCCTGGCGCCGTCCTGCTGGCCTGCGTCCTCCTGAACCATCAGATCTAAAAAGTCTGCTTGGTGTCAGACTGGTGGGTGTCATGGTCCTCCAGCCAGGAGTGGAAGAATCAGAATTGGAACCTGTGCATTTTGACCCTAGTGCCCAAGCCTCTCATCACCCTTCTAGGGTGGCTCAGGGAGGAGAAATTACCAAGGTCACAGGACTGCTGTTTAGCAGATCCAGTTAAGGCACAATTACAAAGGAAAAAGATCTGTCTGTCACAGGTGGCCCATTTAGTTCCACCTGGTCACAGCACCCAATGTGCATGGCTCCCAAGTGTCACTGGAAGGTGACGTGGTCCATAGGTGGACAGGGAAGGGTCAGCATAGGTCATCCTTGGGGGCTGTGCTTTTTTAATTTTCCCGTTGCATTTCCTCTTCTGCTTTTCAAATCTCCTCCCCTCCTCCTTTTTCTCCTTTCTTTTTTCTTAAAAAAAAAAAAACAACCCAGCTTTTTATTTTGAACTACTTTTAGACTCAGAGTTGCAGAAACGCTAGCGTTCCTGTATGCCTTTCGTCCAGGTTTCCCGGATACTAGCTCTTGTGTAACGCAGCATAACCGCTAAAGCCAGATCAGCGTTGGTGCAGTACCACCAACTGGGTGACCTCCAGGCCTTGTTCACATTGCACCAATGTTCCCCACCCCGTAGGTAGGGTGCTAGGTGCTGATGGGGGCTTTCTTGGATGCTTAGCCTACAGAGCATCCCGTAACGCATGTGGTTATTTCTCCTTAGTCTCCTCCAACCTGTAAGAGTCCCTCCGTCATTCCTTGTCTTGAGTGCTGATCTCTTATTTTGTAGAAAGCCCCTCAGTTTGGGTGCGTCACATGTTTTCTGTGAGTGGACCAAGGTTGTGAATTTTTGGAAGAATACCATAGAAATGGTGTTGTGTCCTCCTCAGCGCATTGTATCAATGGATCCTGGTACTGATATGTTTTATTACTAGGGCTCATTCTATTTTTCTGTTTAATGCTTTAACCCACAAAACCCCCAGCATATTCAGATGGGGTCATCGTACCAGAGGCAGAAGCCTGCATTCTTACTATGTTCGCACGCCAGGTCCAGCCAGGGCTGCCCTTGCTGCTGCCCGTTTCTGTCACATTTTATTTCTCTAATACTCTCTGTAGCTTCTTTAATTGTGCATCTGCCTTTTGGACGTGGACATCAGTTCTCTCAAATTGAACTTTGTTAGTGAAAACAGCTAGGCTGTTGCGTGACTGTGTTACCGTTGTCAACAGGGGTGGCTGGCTGTGAAACTTGAGCTCTGGTGTTGCCAGCCAGGGTGGTTTGGTTATTGGTGATTGAAATTGTCCTGACGCTCCTATGTGGAATTTAAGAAACAAAACAGAGGATCATTGGGGAGGGAAGGGAAAAATAAAATAAGATAAAAACAAAGAGGGAGGCAAAGCATAAGAGACTCTTAGCTCTAGGAAACAAGCTGAGGGTTGCTGGCACGGAGGGGGGTGGGGGCTGTGGTACCTGGGTGATGGGCATCAAGGAGGGCACTGGATATAATGAGCACTGGGTGTTACAGGCAACTGAGGAATCACTGAACTCTCCCTCTGAAACTAATAATACACTACATGTTAATTAATTGAATTTAAATTTAAAAAAAGAAAAAGAAAAGAAATTGTCCTGGCGCTGCTCTGCCCAGGTTCTTGGAGATGCTGGAAGGCTCCGTGATTTCCTAGAGGGCGCAGCACCAGGCCTGTGAAATTCCTCCCTCCCTCCATCTCTAGGGGCGTCTGATCCAAGCAAGTCTCGGCTTTGGGATAGACTCCTCCGTATTTTATTGCTGTGTAAATGAGGAGTTTCAAAAGTCTGGGTCAGGGTCAGGTGGCTAGGGGGTGTGGGGATTGTGGTGGGGGTGGCTCCAGGGAGAGTGATACAGTCTTTGTCAGGTAGAGGAGGGTCTTATAGAATACACCTTTCTTCCCAATTTTCTAACTCCGTGGGGAAAGTGTTCCATAAAACCACAGTTTGGTGGGTTGAACAGGAAATCTCAAAGTGGAATTTTTCTGGTCTTCAATTTTTAAAGAATGAATTACATATGCGTTCTTATCAGAAATTTAATTTTTAAAATTAAAACACCTCCGGTGTGTTTCAGAATCATTTCTGTCACCCTGCTCTCTCTGTGGCTTGCGTTATAGAATTCAGCAGGGACAGGAGAGGTTCCTCATTTGGAACTGCAGAGCTTTGGACTAGAGTATCAAGGTACCTTATAGTCCATGTAACGTGTCTGCTGTGTCAGGAAACAATAAACGGAAAAGTAGCAAAGAGGAATTGGTTTTTCTTCTTCTTTTTTGGATAATATTTACGGTAACACAAACATGATCCAAACCTGGTACTTCTTTCTATTATTTTTTTCAGTAGGTTAAAAAAGCTCAACTATAGAAGGGTGAATGGCGAAAAATCCTTCTCTAGTCCTTGTCCCTCAACTTTTGAGTGCTAGGAAACCACTGATCTTAATTCTTTCCATCTATTTCCAGAGCTGCTTTGTGTATATATAAGCAAATACAAAAATAGAGTTTTCTTGGGGGCAATAGATACTATGTTGATTTTCTAAAACATTGTATTTGTTAAAGATTCTGTTTCATCAAGAGTATGCATTTCTTTTTTCTTTCTTTTTTTCATTGTCTCAGTTTTTTTTTTTAATTATATATTATATTACCCTATGAATCCCCTCTGGAACCTGATTGTCCTCCCTTCCTCTCCAGAGGTAACCGTTACCATGAATTCAACATTTATCCTCCCAGCATGTAATGTTTTATAGGCCTTAAAACTTTATATAAACCATATCATACCAAAAACATTAGTCTGCAACTTTTTCATTCAATGTTATGTGTGTTTTTTTTTTTTTTATGGTCACAAAATTTATATTTTGATTATCACAGGAGTATGGAAGTTTGCAACAGGGTCCAGTAAGAGCTGTGCTATGTAATAATGTAATATCAGGTCCCTGGGAAGTTTAAAATTGGTCATTTTTTATAATTAAAAAAATCAATTAATCTGATAATTGACAGGTGAGCCAAAATTTATTTAAAAAATTTTTTTAATAACCTGAAATTATTTTTGCTTTGAAAATCTAATTGTACATATTTGATCATAATTACTTGGATCTTTAAAAAACAAGTGTTAATAAGGTTTTTCTCATTTATGGAAGCCACAGAAGCCATTGTGGATAATTTGGAAGACAAAGAAATGTACAAAATAGAAAATAAAATGTCCAGAATCTATACTATTTCAGAAATAGCTACTATATGAATTTTAATGTATTTCTCTCTAGTCTTTTTTTCCTATGTATATGCAAACATTTTGTTTCAAAACAAGTATTATGTCATATAAAGTTTATTATCCTTCACATTACTTCACGACTATGACCTCTTTTCAGTGACTGTTCTTGGGAAATTGACATAAATAGTTGCATCAAAGTCTTCATACAAATTCACCAGATTTTATTTAGCTGGTCCCCAAAGATCGAAGGGGTAAAGAAATGGCATTATCTATGTACCCTGATTAAATTCAAACCATTTTTTCTCAAAGTATACTATTCAACTTCAAACTACATTTTTTGCCTAAGCAAATAAGTCCTCAGTAATTGTGTGATATGACTTAGTGAATGCAATCTTTGATAATATCAAAACTCCACTTCTATTTTTTATTTTTTTAAAGATTTTATTTATTTTTTGGCAGAGAGAGAGAGACAGCCAGTGAGAGAGGGAACACAAGCAGGGGGAGTGGGAGAGAAAGAAGCAGGCTCCCAGAGGAGAAGCCTGATGCGGGGCTCGATCCCAGAACTCTGGGATCACGCCCTGAGCCAAAGGCAGACGCTTAATGACTGAGCCACCCAGGCGCCCCTCAAAGCTCTAGTTTTAATACAGGGATGAAATTTTGCTCCCAAAAAGCATACTTCAGAGACATAAAGTAATAGGACACTGTTGGTTACTCACGTTAGAATAGAAGCTACCGTGATACCTGAGTGATTTTCACACACGGTTTTGATCTTTGTGGGTTTATGTTTAATAGTGAAAACCAAAGGTCAATGTGCTTCCTCCTTATAAATAATCAAGTCCACGGGTGACCTAGAAATAGAGTTCTTGTGCCTATGCTGTTGAGATGGTACTATTCTGTTGTTGAGATGGCACTATGTTGATAGAAGTGGCTCCAATATGTTCTTTTGAACTGTTGCATACTGTTCCATTGTTTGCATAAACCACAACTTATCTATTCTTTGTTATTCCTGTTTCCCATTGGGTTTTGGTTGTTACAAACAATGCTATGGTTATACATTTAAAATTTGAGCCCATTGTTTCAAATGCAAATGAGCATAATATCTATACCTTTTGAGTCCTGTGGTCCTGGAAAGGGCCTGAGGGTTGTGAATGTTGCTCTCCTTTACACCTCACACTTACAGGGGGTCCTTATTAAGTAGATAGATAGTTGGATGGATGGATGCATGCATGCATGCATGGGAAGATGGATGGATTCATGAATTCTTGAATCTCTTGGTTCAATATTTTTTGGTTTGTCAAATCTTTTACATCCACCTGTAAAATCTCCTTGCCTGTGTGGAATAACAAGGTATAAACTCTTAGTTTCCTTTTCTTCTAGATGTCGAAATGCTTCAGGCCGGTACATCTAATCCAGTCCCTGGAGATGGTTTCTCTCGGACCACTAAGGACTCTATGATCCGCAAGTTTTTAGAAGGTAATGTGCAACTGCGAGCGGGGAAGCAAAAAGAGGGAAAGTGAAACACATGTAAGAACATTGCTTGGTTCCATATGATGGTTGTTCCATTAAAGGAATGGGCTGCCACGCATACCTGCATATGGCGTGATTGAAGGCACTCCATCCCTGTGAGCTGCCCCCTCAGCCTGTTACAGTAGGCCACGAGTTCCCACCATTGGAGCCACTCATTTGGGTAACAAGCTGCCTCCAACAAGAGCCATTTTAAAATGCATATGCTTATTTTTATTTGACTAAAATTATTGAGTACTGACTATGAGCAAAGCACTGCTCTGGATATTGGGCCAGAGGACACAGAGAAAAATAAGATGCGATCAAGTGCCCTCAAGAGACGTCTTTCTGGTGAAGGTGGAGAACATAAGGGAATATACACAAACATGGTGGCGTTGAACTGTATTGCGTCATAGTTAAGAACATGAACTCTGATCTGTATTTAGTTCCCCCTTCAGCTGGCTGGAAAACCTTAGACGAGTTCTCAACTCCTCTGGGCCTCAGTGTCCTCAGGTGAATGTTGTGAGAATTAAATGAGATATTGTCTTGTGGGCCTCTAAGCAGGGCTGGACATAGAGCAGGCAGTGAAGGTTTATGATTGGTGCTGTTGTTGTCATTCTTATTATCATTGAAGGTCGGAGAGGGCGGGTATTAAATTGTGTGGCTAATTCCTTAACTCTGTCCAGTCCTTTACAATTAATGGGGGCAGGGTCTGTTGATGAAGTAGGCATAGAAAGCAGGGTGCTAAGAGGATGGGGTTCAGGATGGGAGAAGTAGTTTTGACAGTGAAGAGAAAAGAACAGTTGTGAGTAGTGGTAGATAAACCATAGCCTGGCTAGCTGCCTGTTTTTGTATAAATAAAGTTTTATTAGAACACTTTGTTGTCTCTGGCTGCTTTCACACTGTAAAAGCAGGATTGAGAACTTGTGTGCATGGGGGCAGGCACCTTGGGAATCACTGTCTCTGGTAGGGTAGCCAGCAGCTCTCCCAGGACACTGATTTTGTTAACATCAGACAAGCCTCTCCAGAATTTCTTCATTCCCTTGTACAAGATGTTCAAAGATGAACAGGTGGGCGCTTCTCCACTTGTTGGAAAGTTTCTCGAAGGCAGAGCCTTGGAACTCAGAGCCCCTGGATGAGTTGAGACCCCCCTGGTCGGTCAGTCCTCTGGATCCAGGACACAAGGAAGCCAAGAGCAGTCTCCCCACAGCTCAGAAAAGATGCAACTAAAAAACTTCTGATAAATCTGGATTGGAAATCCCATAGGAAGAAGGCCCAAGCTTTATTCATTCCTGTATCTCAAACAGGCATTTAATAAAGATTTGTTGACTGTGTGGTGCTGGGGAGAAGAAAAAAGTGAGAGGAGAACACCTGCTATGTGTACGCACTGAGCTGGGTGCTTTTCCTTTACCGTCTCATTTTGTCCTCACGGTACTCCTGTGAGTAGGTCTCTCAGGGAAATCAGACTCAGAGAGGTTATGCGACGTGCCCGAGGTCCCCACAGCTCACGTGTATGAGGGGCGATGGCATACGAAATCGGGTCTGCTGAGATTCTCAAAGCCAAGGGGCCATTGCACTCGGTCCCAGCACAGAATATTGCAGCCTGTCACCAGGAAGGGGGCAAGGAAAACCTTACGGCTGTGGGACCCCAGGGGCAGAGGGGGAGCGGCAAGCTTCTGTCCTGAATCTTCCTGGTTGATGGAGGGCAGAGTGGGGGCAAAGGTTGCAAAAAAGTAGTAGAGCGTGGAGGTTAAGCACACAAGTTCTGGAGCCAGCTTTCCTGGATGCCGGTCTGGCTCTACGTAACTTGGGGCAAGTTATTTAAATCCCCAAAGGCCCAGTTTCTTCATTGGCAGAATGAGAATAACGAGTGTAGTTCTTCCACAGTGTCGTTAGGCAGTCAAAGGAGGTAGCGCGGGTGTGTACTTGGAATAGCGCGCGGCACAGAGGGGGTGCACAGCCAGGGTTTGCTGTGCTCATTTTGATATGGGGGAGGGGGTGCCGCAGCCGTTGGTGGCGAGGGCTGCTGGCCACCCTCACGCTGCTGCCCAGGCGCCAGGGGGTGGTTCCAACTGTCCTTTGACTTTGGGGGCTATGCGCTCTTTTCTCTAGTTTCAGTGGGATGAATAACTGAATCCTAGCAATAAAATTAAGATGCTAGAGGTTAGTGCTCACTCCCCTTTGCTGCACTGCTGGGTGCCAGATGAAGGTGACATCAGTGTTTTCTCAGTTGCTTCACGTGGGGTTCTCAGTGGGTCATACAGGAGACGATCTAGGGGAAGATCTTTGCCAAAGGGCAGTACAGGACAAATAAATTATGGTCACTCTCTCTGTTCTTACAACTGTCAATCAGCCGGTTTCTTTGGCCACCGCTTTCAGGCACCTTTCTCTGTGTTTCTAGGTAACAGCATGGGAATGGCCAGTTTGGAGAGGGAGCTGCACCACGGTGGTCAGGAGGAAGATGTGTATCACGTGGTGGATGACGATGAGGCCTTTTCCGTGGACCTGGCCAACAGACCCCCCGTCCCGGTGCCCAGGCCAGAGGCCAGTGCTCCCGGCACTCACCACCTGCCTGACAATGAACCGTACATTTCTAAAGGCAAGTGTGGTAGGGAACGATGCTCAGTGGGGTCTTTGGAGCTTCTCAGTAAGAATTCCCTGGATCCTCTTAACTTCTGAACCATTGTTTGGAGACTGTCCCCTTCTGAATGGTCTCTAACCAGCCCCAGGAGATGGGGTGAGGGCTAGGGCAGATTTTGGAGCTGGCCCATGGGCCATGATCAAATTCAGTTCTGGCTTTCCTGGATGTCCAGTATGAAGACAGAGAGGTAAACAAGTTTACCTCTACTCCAAATGGCAGGAACCCTGGTAAATTTTTATCTCCTGAAACTATTATTAATTTTTAATAGTTGACATTTATTGAAATCTACCAAGAGTACTTTATCTGGAACATGACATTTAGTCTTTACAATAATGAATTAGGTAAGGGCTGTTATCATCCCATTGTACAGATGAGGAAAACGGAGACTCACAGCGGTCACTATTACCACGTAGCAGAGCCAGTATTTGAACTCAGGACGCGCGACTCTGCAGTCCTGGCGTTCAGCTACTATGCTAGGCTCTCTACCTACCTACACTAACACAAACTGGTGAGAGCTGGGTTCGACGTCCTCATTGTGGTCCCTGGGACATCAGTTAGATGCTGACTCATTGTCAGTTTCGCTCTCTTTTAGGGCTTGATTGTATTGATAGGATTCCAAATACTGTAAGAGCTAAGAACTGCCAGATCTGTGTGCCTGACCTCCATTCCATTTTTAATAGTATAAAAAGGTTGTGGAAGCTGTGATAAAATGAGATCACAAATTGGGGAAGGTAGCCCTCAACAGAGCCCCAGCTACAGGGTGACCAGCTACACGTGAATTTCAGACAAACAGCAAATAATTTCTGTCCCAAATATTGCACTCTTTTTTTTTTTTTCCAGTTCTGGTTGTGGGTTGTTAAACCCGGCAACCCTGCACTGGGTGGGAGTACGGCTGAGGGACATTATGGATAGCCTGGTGCTCTCTGTGCTTGTGTTTTACCGTCCCCTTGGGTAACATCTCCTGCGGCATGTGTAGCAGACACTATGGGTACTCTGCCCACATCCCCCAGCTCTGTATATTTCTGTGCCCACTGGCTGCACCCTGCCCGTCAGGACCCATGTCTCTTAGTCTGACCGCTTTCTCTGGCAGCCGGAGCCTCCTCTGCGCTTTGGCAAGTCAGGCTGGAAGAGTTGGGGGATTAATACCCCTGAGCCCCAGCAGCCAGTGACGGGTGGGCTGGTGGCTGAGTACCCCAGCATTCCTGCCCTTCTGCTGGGAGAACTCCGAGGTGCGGGTTCTGCATTGCTTTCCAGAGCTCCCCAGCTTGCCCACCCAGGTAACTTTACTGGATACCCACCCTGTATGGCTTTATCCACTTCCCTGCCTCACCTCCATCACTCCCCATGTTGACTCCTTGCACCTGGATCCTTGTCCCCAGGGCTGCTTCTAAGGGAACCTAAATGAAGAAGCATGTGAATATATATTGATAATTCTTAAATGGCAGGAGAGTGTTAGTGTTATGGCTCACTGTGGGGAGCTGGGAAAGGGGCCTGGGTGATTCCTAAAGATCCCTGAAGGACTTGCTGGGCAACTGGGGAAGCAAAGGAAAGAGAGACAGGAGATGACAAGAAGGACAGTGATCTGGAGGCCAGAACCCCTGGGTTCGTGTCCCAGCCTTTGCATTTCCCAGCCTGGGACGTGAGGTCAGTTGTTTCATTCTCTTTAGCTTTCCTTTCCTCATCTGTAAAATGGGTCTCATAATGATACACGTATACATCAATGCATGTATCATAATAATACCTAAAATACTCTGCAGAGCCTGATTGTGAGGGTCAGATGGGAGAATACATTTATAAACTGTGGTGCACCGTGCAGGTATCAGTCGTGTTAACCCGCATGCCGAAGTACTGCTGCGCTCTTGGCACCTGTCCCAGGGTTTCGCTAATGTTGAGTGCTTCCTTGTGCCAGGCACTGTTCTAAGCACTTTCCAGATTAACTCATGTAATCATCACAACAACTTGGGGAGGAAGGTACTATTAATCATCATCATTCTAGAGATAAGGAAACTGAGGCCGAGACAAGCCGAGCCTCTTGTCCAAGATCACGTGGCTCCCAAGTGGCCAAGGCAGGATTTGAATCCAGCGAGTCTTCTCCGGAGCCCAGGGAGCCTTAATCACTATGCATTCCTACCACCAAGTGAGCATTTGTCACTTCTCCGTTTTCCTGTTGGTTTTGGTGGGTCTGTTGCTCACGACTGACTTCATCTGAGTCCCTTCGGAGCTGTGCGTGCCTGTATCAGCCGCACTGCTCCAAGTTCTGTCTTATGGCACCCCTGATGTATTAAGTGGCCCTTCCTTTAATTCTCCAGCTTGGAGGTATTCCAGTGTTCTGGGGTCCAGCTCACGTCCTTGGTCACGTTATCCTCTTCTTTAATGATCGATCACGTCCTCTGGCTGGCTTTGTCTTTCTGGCGCTGAGACCTAGTCTGTTGGGGCTGTCTTCATTGCATAATCCTGTTGCCTCCTACTGGAGGTGTGATTTACAGAACTGCATGCAGTGGCCCAAAATGTGATCCATCATTACCATTTTTGTATAAGATTTTGGTAATTTTTCCAGTAAATATCTAAAATATTATAAAGCCCCTTGGAAAGAAATCTGATTTGGCTTTTACCTAGAATGTTCTTTATCTCATAGTTTTTGCAGAAAAAAGTCAAGAGCGGCCTGGGAATTTTTACGTGTCCTCAGAGAGCATCAGGAAAGGTAAGCGCCACGTGCTCAGCCTCCCTTTCGTTTGACCTTAACCTCCAGGCGGTAGAAGTGTTCATGTTTCAGGGATTTTCAAGGGTAGCGACTCCTTAGCATTGGAACACAGAGAGGTTCAGGGGACACCTTAGGTGGTGCTGAACTGATGGTAAGGGGAGAGGAGAAGAGCTTGGGGCGCCCTAGAGTAGTGTACAAATTGATCATACCAAGAACTGTGAACACACTAGAACGTGTCTGCGACAGCACACAAAGCAGTGTAAATAGTGAGATTCGTGCCAGCAGGATGAGAGTGGGCGGCCTGGCACGGAGGCTTTACCTAAGGATACAGCCCCACCATGCTATTTACTTACCCTGTCTGCACTGGCTAAACGACACTTTCATTCAGCTTTTATTGAAGAGACATTTTGCTTGCGGTTGGGTAACATTTTTCTTCCCTTTTTTTCCCTCCTCAAAAGACTTTTTTGAGGAAGTGTGAGGAGATAAGCACTCCTTTTTTCTTGATTAACTTCCTCGTACTAAAGAGAGACGTTCAATATTATCCCATCGATGATTCTTTTGAAAAGGAGATACGACACCATCTAAGCTTTGGAAGGCATCTCAAGGACTTGGGTGGTAGGAGAGTGGAATTGATTGGTGTACGCATTTTGTTTTCTCCCCACACCCCATCTTCCAGCACAATTAAAGACAGCCTTGAAGAAGGCAAATCTGGGAGAAAGGTTTGTGGGTGCGTATCGACGGATGAGTGAATGGTTGGGAAGAATGACAGATGGACTTCTTTGAAGTCACCTCTCTTTTTTCTTCTTGCTCTCTCCCTAAATCACCATGCCCAGATGGGGATCCTGCTAGAGAAATTTAGAATCAGAGATAGCCCTACATGAAATGAGCAGTAAAATGTCAAGTTGTCCTCATAAGCCCCAATGGCCCCATTGTGTCTGCACGGAGCTCATTCTCCACAGAACTTAGTGGAGTCACAGCCTGGAGAAAGAGAGGGGTTGCCTTCATATTTCCTGAGAATCTCCAAAACAGGGAACCATGAATCTGTAATATGGAGGAGAGGTTGGGAGAGGAACAACCCAAGGAGAGCCACTGGGGACCCAGCACCTAATCTATGCCTGGTGACAGTGGAGTTCAATCATGGTTCCGTTGACATTCCAGTCTTCTTGGGCATTTCATGTCCATGGGTCCACAGTCATGGTGCCCATGCTGCTTGGGTGCAGGGAGGACAGTAAAGGGCTGGAGTGTGTTGGGGAAAGCATCCTGTGTAGAATTTTTCTGTATATTCTCTTCTCAGAGTGGATTTTAGTCTAAAGCAGTGGTTTTCAACTAGAGGTGATTTCTCCTCTCCCTGCACTGCCTCTCAGAGGATATTTGCAATGTTTGGGATGTTTGTGGTTGTCATAGCTGAGGCAGGGGATGCTATTGACATCTAGTGGGTAGAGGCCAGGGATGAGGCCGCACATCCTACAGCATACAAGACGGCCCCCCAACAACAAAGAACTCGCCAGTCCAGGATGTCAGTAGTGTCTACATTGAGAAATGCTAGTCTAATGGCTTCTCAATAATTCAGGCTTGGGGGTTCTGTTGACTTGTCCAGTGGATGCTGTTCATACCTCCTAAAATGCTATGGCCTCGTCTACTTTAGTGTAACAGGCTTTGAAATTATTAGCTGCTTCCCTTTCTCTGATTCAATGTCATATGCCCCCCTTCTCCGTTCCACATCTAATTGTTCTTTTGAGACGCGTCCTCTTGAGCCCATGACCGGCCTCATTAACCCCACTCGCCTGCCTGCCCTCCTCAGCCGGGGAGCTGTCACACTGAGTGTTGCCATCCTTTCCAGAGCCTCTCGTCAGACCGTGGAGGGACAGGCCCCAGTCGAGTATATATGACCCTTTTGCTGGGATGAAAACGCCAGGCCAGCGGCAGCTGATCACCCTGCAGGAGCAGGTGAAGCTGGGCATCGTCAACGTGGACGAGGCTGTGCTCCACTTCAAAGAGTGGCAGCTCAACCAGAAGAAGAGGTCGGAGTCCTTCCGCTTCCAGCAGGTAAGGCTCTGTCTGGTGTGTTTCATGTCCGTTTCTCTGCTGGGCCCAGTGGAGGGCTGGGTCCACGCTGTCTTGTGTGCTACTGTACCTGAGCTCCTGTGACCAGGCTTGTGACTGGTTTTTTGAGTGTCATTGTGAATCGATGTGTATGTCTGTCTGTCACCTGTCGTCTGGGACCGCGCGGCTCCCCGGCCGAGAGCTGGATGGCTTTGCTGGTTGTCGTGAGGCTAAAGATCAGGAACAAAGACTCACCTGTCAACCCTAATTTTTCAGCTACCGCTTCCCTCTGCATGTGGCCCTCTACTTTTGCTTTCCAGCTGTTTTTCTTTTCAGAGCCCTTCTCTCCACTCCTAGTGCCGGCACTCCCACAGAACTATCACACCTTTGAACTCAGAGAACTTGGACGGTTCCCAAGAAATACGATTCAGACAACAAAACAAGTCGCAGACCTAAAACCACCCAAGTTAGAGCATACTCACACACAAACTATATGTCTGCGGGCGTGTATACAAAGGCAGAGGCAAGGGTCAGGAGAGGCCACCCCGTGGCCATCCCGAGGGTGACCACTCAGGAGACTGGGGTTGAAGCATATTCGTGGTCCAGCTGCTTCATATTAGAAAGAGGAAGCTGTGCCTACAGTGTTAGGAGACATATCCAAGACCACTTACCCAGTAAGTGGTGGGAAAGTCAGGACCAGAATGGTTGCTTTTTCTCTCCACCTCCCCATGGTGCTTCCCAGAAAGTGTGTCCTCAGAAGACCTGACACACCTGCTGTGGGGGGAGGGGCAGTGGGAGCAGCACCCATCTACGGCTGAGACTGGAGTCCTGGCTCCTTAGAGTGGGAGTAGGTGGTGACAAGTGCGGAAGTGAGTCATTGACAGCTGTGCCAGCTGTCTACTGACAATGCTCAGCGTTGAATGGACCTAATCTCTTCTGCTGCTCCCAGCATGTGTGCAAGAGAAGGACCATTGTTCCCATTTTACAGACTTCTGAGGTTCGGAGAGGTAGAGAGGCAGAGTCAGGATTCAGATGAGCTCCCCTTTCTCATGCCAGAGCTGGTGTGCCCTTCACTACACTTTCTGCCTTCTGAGTGCTCCCTGCAAGAGGATCCCCTGCTCTGCCTGCCCGCCTCCCTCCTCCTGGGGATCTGATGGTGAGATGGCACTCTAGTGCTGACGGGAACCCAGGGTCCTCATCATTCGGGAAATGCAGGGAAGCTGTGGTCCTGCAGGGACAGCCTGGCTCTGGGCAAACACTGGTTTTCTTTCTCCTGGCCAGGTCACGTGCCCACGTAGCACTGTAGTTAAGAGCAGCCAGGGCTCTGGGGCCGGGCAGCCCGAGTTACATCCTTGTTCTGTCACTTGGGGCCGGATGACCTCGGCCTCTGTGTACCTCTGTTTCCCATCTCAAATATGAAGGGAGAACACTGGACAATGTATAGCACGTAAAGGACTCAGCATGCCCGAGTAAACATGTAACAGATGTTAGCTGTCCATCTCTATCTGTATCCAAGAGGCTTCTCCTGGTCCCATGAACTTGCCCAGAACTCTTGGGTGTGGCAGACAACGGGGGCTCATATTGGACATGGCAGGGAATCCCAGGCACTGGGAGCTGACGCTACTCTGTGCCCTGAGGGCCTCTTGGTATTTCTAGAGCATCCCCCATCCAGGCACCGGTGGGTGTGAAGACTGTTCCGGGGGCTGTCCCATCTTCCCTTTCCTCCACCTCTGTCCACTTCTCTTTCACCTTCCCTTCCCCATGAGTGGGCACCACCCAGGTTCCCTTCAGATCCTTCTCTGTGCAGGTGACTCTTGAGTCCGTGTCCCCTTTCCAGTCCCACCTTTGTAGCCACCACCTGGGTGTGTCCTGCTGAGCTGCCCATGACTCACAGCATGTCCAGCAACAAATCGTGTCTGGAGGCTCCTTCCCTTTCCCGGCTCCCTGTTTCTCTCCACCGCACTGTTATCTTCCAGACACTGAGGTTGAGGCTTTCCATCCCTTGAACTCTTCTCCCTCACTCCCCCCATCCAACCAGCTGCATGTCTTGCCTGGTCTTGCTCTCTGACGTCCTTCCTCTTGCATCTGCTCCTTCCTGTCCATTCCCCCAGTGCCAGCTTCTGTCACCTTCACGTGCCTGCCACATAGTCTCTGGGTGGATCTCCTTGCTGCCGACTCCTCTGCCTCCACTGTCAGACCTTAAAGCTGTGTCCAGCCCATGCCTTCCAGTGGTTCCCTGCTGCTTCCTGGACCCAGCTCGGTCTCAGCTATAGTCACAGCCCAAACACCCCTCCCAGTCTAGCTTATCATGGCTCCCTCATGGGACCCTTCTGGATGCCTAGATGTTAGTCCCTGGGGCATTTTCTCTTGGGTGTTCAGACACTTTGAGGTAGTTGTTACTGACTAAAATAGCAACAATTTCGGCCGTCGCATGTCTGTTCAACATTTGTTCAATGACTGTGATAGACCCGAGTGCACGGTTTCGGAAAGCTATGAGGCCCGGTGTCTTGCCCTTTGAGAGTGTGCGGTCTCTCTGAAGAGTCAACACACACACCCCCAGAGCCACACACATGCACAGATGCGCTGGCCCTGGCAGCATAGCTCAGTGCCAGGTGGCGTGTGTAGTCACTAAGGACTGCAACAGTCTTGGAGAGGTTTAAGGCAGAAGATGGACCTTGACCCAGACCTGGAACAGGCTCTTGGGGAGGAATCCTCGCCCCTCACGGTCAGAGGAATGGGATGAAAACAGCCTCAGAGGCAGATACGTGCATGGAGTGTCTGCAAACACGTATGGGACTGGCTTGGCTAAAGGAGCCTGCAAGGAGGAGGGCAGGGGGTTATAAGGCTGGGAAGGAGCTGGGAACCAGAGGGAAGGGGAGACGCTTTGTTGTGGGAAAGGGGTCTTCTCGTCAGGCACAACTTCTCAGAGTACTTGAATTTCTCTGGGGGCTGATTACAGAGGCACTCAGCCTCATTTGCATATTGGAGATGTTATTGCAATGGGATGAATCTTGCAAACAGCATAAAATCTGAAAGAAACTTCATGCCCAGAGGGTATATTTCTCGTATATACTTTTAAAATGAACTAAATTTTTTCCAGGAAAATCTTAAACGACTAAGAGACAGCATCACCCGAAGACAGAGAGAGAAGCAAAAATCAGGAAAGCAGGCAGGTATGTAACTTCTTGGGGGGCTGCATTGTTGGGGGCTGTTGGGATCTGTTGTCCCTAAGTCTCCTTTCTGCTGTGGCCTGAGTGGGCAGTGCTTGCCCAGTGCCTGTCCCCCTGTTTACAGATCTGGGTGCCCCACTGTACTATGAGGTTCTTTTGGGCAATGGCTTTGTCTTGTTTGTTCTTTTCTTTTCTTTTTCTTTTTCTTTTTTTTTTTTTTTTGAGAGAAAGAGAGCGTGTGGGGCATGGGAGGACTGAGGGAGAGGGAGAGAGAATCCTAAGCAGGCTCCACGCTCAGTGCAGATCCTGGTGCAGAGCTCCATCCCACGACCCTGAGATCATGACCTGAGCCGAAACCGAGAGTCAGACGCTTAAGCGACTGAGCCACCCAGGCGCCCCTGTCTTGTTTATTGTGTATCTCTAGCACCTGGCACATAAGACATGTCAGCCAGTGAGTGAATGGATTGACCTCTGCATCTCCCATCCTTTCACTCAAAGAGGGTGATAAAACTTTTTCCCCAGGCACCTGACTCTCCCTTTGGCATTTAGGAAGACATGTTTTTTGAGCAGAGAAAGGAGAAAATCTCACGCACATAGGCTCTGTTTCTGATTGAAGCAGAGGATGGCATCATTGGTGTCCACACCACCCAGTGTTTCAGAAGCCAGGACTCAGGGGTAGCAGGGCTCCTGCCGTGTGGAGCAGGGGGTCCAATAGCAGGGCCATATATTCCAGTTGTGTGCACTGAGGACCAGGCTTCTCAGCACCACTAGCCCTGCACAGTGAGGGGCATTTGCCTACATTGCATATTTCTACTGAAAGCCTCCGGCATGGTGGGTCTCTGTGATTTATTTTGGCCAGCCCATACCAAGTAGAGCTGGCAATAAAAGGCTTTCAGAAACTCTTGGATCTTGAGTAGAGCCCCATTAAATAAAGGACTAAGTTTGTGTATAACTTCCATAGTCTGTCTCCAGCTGCCATCAATAACCTGACTTCTCATGACCCTGGCCGGGCAGGTGATACCCCAGTGTCTAAAAATGACATCTTCCTTCCACAGGCCCCTTGCTCATGCCTTTTCTTTCTCACCTGTATGAAAACTCCTGGGCTGCAAGACCCAGCCGGGCAGCCCTGCTCGGGGAGGCCTTCCTGGGCCACGCTAGGCCACTGCACCCCTTCCCCACTTGAGCATTTATAGGACCTACTATCCTTCCATTCATCTGCCACCTCTCTTTTGCTGCCTCTGATTGCTATTACTTCATTCCTGTATTCAAACCATCAGCAATTCCCAGAGGTTCTGCCTTCAGAATGCATCTTAGATCTGATTATTTCTAACTATCTCCCCTGCCACAGCTGCAGGCAAGCCGCCATCATCTCTTCCCAGATGAACAAGGAGCCTCATCAATTGTCGCCCCATGTCCACTCTCACTTCTCTACAGTTAGTCCTCCAGCCTGCAGCCAATGACCTTTTAAAAATAAAGAAATCAGATCGTGCCAGTCCCTTGCTCAAGACCCTCCAGGGGCTCTGATCCCACCAGAGTAAAATCACACTCCTCACTGTGGCCTGAGAGGCCCTATGTGGTCTCACCCCTGAGCTCACCTCCACACCCCCTTAACCCCGTGCTCTAGTCTCAAAGGACTCCTTTTTTGCTCCTCTAACAAATCAAGAGCAGCCCTCCCCAGGGCCTTTGCACTTGTCCCCCTCCACTTTTCCCACGTCTTCACTGACTGGCTCTTTCCTCCTTCAGAGTTTGCTGTAAGTTCTCCTCCTCAGAGAGGCCTTCTCCACATTCCCTCCAGAGCGGCCTTCTGTGACTCACGGTGCTTTGCCCACGCTCTTTTCACGTATCACAGACTGGAATTATCTTATGTGCCTGTTCTCATGGTTATTTTCTGGCCCATCCCCCCACCGCCACCTACCGTAAGCTCCATGAGGGCAGGAGCTTGACTGTTCTGTGCTTCGCTAAATCCCCAGCGTGTAGGACAGTACATTAATTGGGCTCAAAGAATCTCTGTTGGAATAAAATGTGTGGTAACACTATTCATTCATTCCACAAACACTTAACTGAGCTCCAGGCTGTCTGCCAGACATAGAGACCCGTAAGGCATGATCTTCACCATTGGGTAGTTTATGCGTTAGTCTTTTATTTGTGTAGGTCTGGTTTTCCCAGCTGGAGCCTGCCCGACAATGCTTTGCATGTGGTTCTAGCCTAGTGAACATTAATGATTTTGACCGTTTGGGAGAAGAGGCATACAGAGGTTATAACCATAGAAGAAGGTCAGAGAGGTCATCCTAAGATGTCTGCTTGGGTGACTAGATGTTAAATGTATGATTCCACTACCCAGGCTCACACGTTTGCCCTCCTGGCTGAAGGGAGGAGAAAGAAGAGAAGGCAAAAAATCTGGTTGAAGACCTGCATAGTCATCTTAGGGTCAGGCAATAGGTTCTAGGTGGGAAAAGGGAGGAGGTGCTTTCTAAAACTAGAGCACACGAACCCAAAGATAGAAGCCTGGATTAAATGAAACAGTTCGTGCTTCTACACATAGGCAGCCTCAAAAAAGCTGGGATTTGGTGGTGCATGAGTTTTTGGGGGCCGGAGAGTTGTTGTGTTGGAGTTGTGAGTGCTGGGCAGCCGGGGCTCTGGAACTGAGCCCACTGGGTGTCATCACACCTTTTCCACCCAACCAGTGGAGATATTGAAGCAAGACACACACACACGTGCTGGGGAGTGAAAGGGTACAGACATGTGCCCTGGGGCCATCAGAGTTGGGGTCAAGTTCCTAGCCGCTGCTCACCCCTAACTAGCTGGGAACCATGGACAAGATTGGTCCCCCAACTGAGCCTCAGTCCTCATCCGCAAAGTGGTGCAAATAAAAGTGCCTCCCCCATTAGGGTTTCTGTGAGGTTCGAACAAGTTAGGGCTCAGAGCTGGGGCCTCGCACGGTGCCTGGCACATAGAAGCACTCTACAAACCGGCCACCCAGACGGCAGCTGGTGTCCTCTCAGGCAGGGCCTCCCAGGGTGCGTGTACTCAGCTGGGACTCACCATCCAGGCTCCAGCCCGGGAATCCTGGGTTTTGGAACATTGTACAAAGTTCACCCAAAGCTAATCAGGCTCTGAATAAGTGATACCCAGCAGTGTCTCTACATTAGAATGGTCAAGGTCTACATTTTTTCAAAGGAACCTGGTTAAATACCCTCGCTTCCCTTCCCCTCTACTCTTCAAGAGGAAGACCCTCTGACTAGGAATTGTATCGGGAGGTGTTAAGTATTTTTACTTTTTACATTAGGGGCTTTAATTAATGTCATAACTATTAGAAAATTAAACCATATCTAATTTGACACCAAGGATAACTGGGGACCACAAGCAACCCCACCATAGGGAGAATGTCCTACCCATCAGTTTCCTTTCGTTTTCATTTTTTAAAAGATTTATTTGAGAAAGAGAGAGAGAGCACAGTGGGCAGAGGCAATGGGAGGGGGGAGGGAGTCCCAAGTAGACTCTGTGCTCGTGTGAAGCCTGATGCAGGGCTCGATCTCACAACCCTGAAATCAGGCCCTGAGCTGAAACCAAGAGTCAGACGCTTAACTGACAGCCCCACCCAGGTGCCCCTTGTTTTTGTTTTTTATTGTGGTAAAATACACGTAACATAAAATTTATCATTGGGCCTAAATGTACAATTCAGTGGTGTTAAATACATCTACAATATCATGCAACCATTACCACGATCCATTTCTAGAACTTTTTCTTCCCTGACAAGGATTTGAGAGCAAATAGCTGATGTAGGCGATGATCCCAGGGAACACAGGGGGAGGAGGGAAGTGAGAAAGGGAGAGAGAGGTGGTCAGCAAGGTGCCATTACCACTGTGGAGACTGGAGCTTCTTGTCCCTGGAGACTCTGGGAGTCAATGGACAGCACCTCGAAAGGGGCCAGAGAGCTGGGGCATTTCTTCTCCAGCTCTCGTGTCTGGGTGAGGCCCGCTGGGGGAGGGGTGCTTGTCATCTAAGTATCAGAGAAAGCCTCAGGCAGTCTGGAAGTTGGACCCTATGCTCCATGGGGAGACCCAAGGGCATCAGATCATCTGCCAAAGAGTGGGCATCCTTGATGGTTGACCAAATATGGCATTTTATTTAGCTCCATAAAATGTGATTATATATTTAGTGACATACTAACTTGTAATGGGCTATTTCACCCTGAGTAGCCCCAGTGCTGCTTATGTGTGCTTGTGGGAGTAAAGGGTAGGCACTGGGGGTGGGGTAGGAGAAAGCAGGGGAAAAGATTAGGATTGTGACAGGTGTAAGGCAACCTACTCTGCTTTGACCATTGTAGCTCCTTTAAAAAAAAATCTGTTTTCCACATTGAGTTTCTGTTTTCACCAGAGGAAAGAAATCTGCTTCCCCAGGCACCTGTGTGGCTCAGTTGGTTAAGCGTCTGCCTTCAGCCCAGGTCATGATCCCAGGTCCTGGGGTCCAGTCCTGCATCAGGCTCCCTGCTCAGCGGGGAGTCTGCTGCTTTCTCTGCCCCTCCTCCCACTTGTTCTCTCAATCTCTCACTCTCTCTCTCTCAAATAAATAAATATAATCTGTAAAAAAAAAACCCTGCTTCCTCCCCACCCCCGCCAAAAAGAAAAAGAAAAAGAAAAGCATTTAGAAACCATTGACACAGGGTAACATGGATCTGTAGGAAAATTAGGGTTGACAAATGGCATTTCTACTTAAAGGACCTTTTCTAGGAACAGAGCCCATTCTAAACATAAGGGCTGACTCTGTTCATTTAGAAATCTCATTTGCCTTAGGAAAGAAAAATGATAACTATTTTTCTTTAATTTGGGTTAGCATACCAAGGATAATTAAAAAGTAAGATTCTGTTCATACTAACGTGCTAGTCTTTCTTCAGCCTTGGGGAGTTGTTTTGTTTTTGCTGGGATGGTGCAGAACGTTAACGGTGTAGCTCAGAGGGGCTGGCGTGGCCTGTGACGTGTTGAACACCCCCAAAGAAGATAGTCCGGATTTGCATTCTGGGTGTGTCTGGGGCTCATCTGGGGCAGGACCAGGAGGAGCAGGCCAGGGGCCAGGCAGCCTGGGCTCCCATCCCTCCTCTCAAATCACTGCATCACTTTATGATCCAGGGCAATCCCTTTAACCACTCTGTGCCTCAGTTTCCTCATCTCTGTTTGTACCTGACTCAACTTCACGGGGAAGAAGTGAAGTTCAGAGGAGGTGTAATGACCCATGTGGGCACACTCTGGGAGAAGTACCATGCAATACACTGCTGATTACTATTCGTGGCGTTGTTTCTTTCTTTCAAGAGTATCAGGATTTTGTAGACATTTAGACTGGCTCTACTTGATTTTTTTGAACTTTTGACTCCCCATGTGTTTTCCTGTGTATTTTACTTTCCTTCCTCATCGAACCAGTTGAGGGTAGAAAATTGCTGCATTGAAGTGAATTAAGCAGATAGGAACCTCCCTTTAAGAGAGTGTTGTTAAAAAAAAAAAAATTAGGTCAAAGCTGAGGGGGAAAAAAATAAAAGGATGACGCCTGTTTGGGCCCCGAGACACTCTGGGCTCACACCCACGTGCAGGTACAGCCAGCCAGCATCTGCCCATGTGGCTCCAGGCTCGGGTGGCTGCTTGCTCTGCTCTGTCGGTCGTAGCGAGGCGCGCCTGAGGGTGTGAGAAAGATCTGTCGCACGGAGACCTAGAAAGCTGGTTTAATACTAGGACCAAACACTGCACTTGGAATTGGTCTCCCCTTGAGGCACGTGTGAGGTCCACTTAAACCACAGGCCAGGTTTGTAACATCCTCCGTGTGGACTGTTTCCCACAGGCTCGGTCTGCCCTGTCCTCGAACTTCCTCTTTCCTACGGTTGTGTAGTTTCCCCATTTGCCCTTCTCAGGCCGACTCTGGCTCTGGCACGCGGAGCCACCTCTGCTCCCGGACTCCCTGCACTCCCGGCCACACCCAGCCCACAGCAGAGGCGAGGTGGAGGAGGAAGTGGTGCCGTGAAGATAAGAGCACACAGCCCGAAAGTACACGGAGCTCACACCTCTCCCAGAGGCCCTGCCCCTGGACTTGGGGACGTTCAGGGCATCACAGGAGCCCTGTGACACGAGCTCACCTGGTGTTCACACTTTCCTGGGGAGAAGGTGGGGTATGGGCACCCACAGATATTTTGTTCTGCTCCATCTAGAACCCGGGGGTGCAAATCTAGAGAGGAGTAAAGACCAACTACTGGGCAGGCCTAAGCCAGTCAAGAGACCAGTTTAGTGCTGTGCAGAGCAAAGGAATAATCTAAGTCTGTCGGGTCCAAAGCTACTGATCAGCCTTGCGAGTCTCAAAAATCTTTTATGGGGCTGATGGACCTCCTTGCATTAGCTCTCTGGGTTGTTGCTGTCAGTTGCAGATCACGCACCCAGCACCCATCATTTGTTGAGGGATTCAGAGGCTGTATGAGTAGTGGTTGGGAGCCTGGACTCTGGAGCCCGGGTTCAAACCCCAGTTGTCCCACTTACCAGCCACATGCTACTTCACCTTTCTGTAACTAGTTTCTGTGGGGAATGATGATAATAGTATTTATTTCATTTCACAGAACTCTGCTTGGTGCACAGGATAACCAGTTATTAGGATCAACAGTGCTCATGAGTCCCCCCTCTGAAAGGAAAGTAATCCACATACCACAGCTGGGGAGCGGCAGAGCTGCGGCCCCAGACCTTTCCCTAATTGCGGGCTCTCCGCCCCATGTGGAAGCATCTGTCTGGCTCTCTCACAGGTCTCCACCCCTCTGCTCTGTCACACAGCGATGGCTGCACAGGAGTCAGCGGAGGGTCGGTGTTGAATTGGGCAGGGCCGCCTCCCCCTTACCAAGCCCTCTCACTTCCCCACCCTGCCCTCCCTGCCAGGTACCCTCCAGGTTCAGGCCAGGGAGGCAGGTGGAGAGGGAGCCGCTGAGGAGTTCGGCGTGTCGCAGTCTGGTGCCTTGACGCTTATCTCTCCTTCTAATTCCAGACTTGGAGATCACGGTCCCAATTCGGCCCTCACAGCCCCTGCCCGGGAAAGTGGAGTTTGGAGTTTATGAGAGTGGCCCCAGGAAAAGCGTCTTCCCCCCGAGGACGGAGCTAAGGCGAGGGGACTGGAAAACGGATAGTACCTCCAGCACAGCAAGTGAGCAGGGGCGGGGGAGGGGTGCGCCTTCAGGGCTGCGATCCGCGGGCACCTCTGCGCTTTGGGAACAGTCTCTAACGTGAGCCCTGCACATCCCAGTGGGAGCCTGATTCGGGTTTGGGGGGTGTAAGAAATGGGGGACATTTAGCCTGTGCAGTGTACCTTTTTTCAGAGGGCCAAAGATCCTTTACATCAATATCCCCTGAAGCCAGGTTGTGTAATAATTTATTACACTGTTCTTTTATAACTAGAAAAACCTAGTAATCACACTAGTTAACATTTATTGAGCATTTACTCTATGCTAAGCCTCTTCTATAGATTCTCTGATTTAATTCTCACAATAACTCTCTGGATAGGCACTACCACCTGTATTTACCGAGGAGGAAACTGGAGTCTTAGTGCCTTGCCCTAGGTTAAGCAGCTAGTAAGTGGTGGTGTTAGGATTTGAATTCGGGGAGCCTGGATCCAGGACCCAGATTCTCAACCACTATCCTGTCTGCTTCTTCAACCATGGTAAGGGGAAGGAAAGGGCTGAAGTCAGAAACATTAGGAAACAGTGGACTCACATTGAGAATTCCAACTTTATGGATGAGTTGAGGATCCAGTTAGGAAATGTGGAAGACATTTTGGCTTGAAAGCTTGATAGAGTCTGATTGCAACAGACCACACCTGCTGATAGACACGCAGGAGGTGGGGGCTTTGTTTCCGTATCCAGGGCGGTGTTAGCGGACCTCAGATGCACCTGCTTCACCAGCAGAATAGATGAGATTGAATTTCCCTTCTTTCGTACAGTTTAGTGTTATCAAAACAGCTAGGAGAGCAATGAAAGAGTAGGAGACTCAGGACTGAATTTCAGGACTCGTGGCTCCTTAAATGTCAAGCAGAGAACCCCCAAATGGATACGAAGACAGGAAGGTCATCTAACCCCAGGGCTTCCTAATCTTTTCTGCATCACAGACCGTTTGAGAATCTGATCTATGCTCTGGATGTGCTTTGCAGAGAAATGCATGGGTGTGCGTATACATATGTCTACACAGAGGGTTGCCCGTCCATGGACTGAGGTCAAGAACCCTGGCACTAGTCTCCCTTCTTACTTTATAGATTGGGTTCTTATAATCCAGAGCAGGACAGAGCTTTGTGCAAGGTCACACAGCCAGTGAAGCCAAGGTGGGAGCGGGCCCAGGTTCCTGCCACTACTACCTGTTGAAACAGACCCAAAGCCTATCACATGACCACAGGGGAGGTCTCAACAGGGCAGAGGAGAAAACTCCTTCCATAATGGGGGTGGTAATGTGCATCCAAAACTCTCTTGAGGCAATTTAGAGAATTCTTGCAAGTTCAGAAATGGAGAGGTTTTCCCAGTGATCCCAGGTGGCTGAGGAAGCACAAGGCAGGTGGCCCGTCTCTCAGATGTGTGGTGGAGGAGAAAAGTGGTACAGATCCTCTCGGGGTGAGAGCAGGGCATTCCGGGGAGGAGAAGAGGGGAAATTTAACAAGACAAATGGAAAGGACTCATTTCAGGTTCAGATTAAATGATTTTATGTGTGTGTTTTACTTTGAGGTGAAAACAGAATGGAAAGCATAAACTGCACTTCTTACCTTATGCAATGGCTTATTGCCCAGGGATAGCGAGCTCATCTGGTTGGAAAATGTCATTAAATGTCAGACCAATGGGTTTTACTCTACTCTGTGGCTGTTGCCTGCATCCAGTCCCTGCTACACAGCTTCCGTTTTCTATTGCTGTGTAACAAACCACCCAAAACACAGTGGCTTGAAACAACCATTTATTGATACTTGATTCTGCACTTGGGCAAGGCTCCGTGGGGATGGTTCATCTCCACTCCACGTGGGTCAGTTGGGGTCACTCCCGTGTGTGTCCTCAGCTGTAAGGCCGGCATGGGTGGGACCATCCCAGGCGGTCTGTCATCCTTCGGGGCCTCTCTACGTATGACCTCTAAGTCAGTAGCCTGAACTTCTCATATGGTAAGAAAATCCCGAAAGGGAACATTCCAGGAGGATAGGCCCCAATGTGCAAGTGCTTATCATGCTTTGCCTTTCATCACACTCGCTAATGTCAGATTGATCAGAGCAAGCCACATAGCTAAGCCTGGAAGGAGGGAAGGAAGGGGCTGTTCAGAGGCACAGGTCCTGAGAGGTGAAGGTCTGTGGGTCACCAATGGATCTTGGGATTGACGAAGTGATGGGAGCTGCTGCCGTCAGTCAGATGCTTCCTCTTGCTGGCCCCGTGCCAAGCATGTGTCCGTATGACCTAATCCATTCCGTGCAACAATGCTGGGAGTTCTAGATCAGGATATGGACATTTAGAGAGGTTAGGCCCTGAGTCACAGGCCAAGTAGGCAGAAGGTCTGGGATTCACATCCAGATCTTTCTATGCACTTAAGCATCGGCACACACTGCCTTCCAAATAGGTATAGTCCCCAGGGCAGGGAGACAGAATGAAGATGGCCCATCTCTGATCTACCAACTGCCCTTTTCCTGCCAGGGTCACACCCTGAAAACAGTACTATTTTTATTATGATGCAACTGTCATCTCTTGGGAACCACAGAAAAACAGTTGCAGGTTAAATCTGCTCATAACTAAGATTTTAGTTAAGAATATTAATGTTATGTTTAACAGAACACAAATTTTATTACAGAAAGACTTTTAACCTTTTCGTAGATTGTCGGGTCCATGTTTCTCAAGGGTCTTACTATATTTGGTCATCCCCTTCCCCCATTCATTTATCCACTAAATATTTGAGGTTTGCTCTATGCTTTCTGAGTGAGACTATACACTGGTGACATAAAGATGAAAAAGAAATGGAGCCCATCTTCAGGGGGCTTGTAATGGAGTAGAGAAAATATAAAACTAGCATGATGCTTGTCTGATCTTTCTTCCTGGTGACAGAGGCCTGGAAGGGGTAAGCACTGCCCTCCTCCCTCCTGGCAAGAGGGATGATGATGGGGGCCAGAGCCTCCTACCGACTATGCAGTCCAGAGGGGATGTGGGTAAGCAGGTCAGCCTGGGGAGGGGAAAGGGCCTGGGCAGACGAACCAGGGAGCCAAGGTTCAAAGCCAAACTCTGAGGGTTAAAGATTTAGGAACAGCCAGGGAAGGCACAATGGGAGCTGATGAGCGTGAATTTCTAGGGTCCTGGAGCTGGTGCCTGGACAGCTTTCTGCTCTCTCCCAGCAGACAACCTTTGGAAGGAGGCTGGTTCATTATGAGGGAGTGGGATGAAGAGTGGTGGTGAATGACAGGAGGCTTGGCTCCACCGGACTGGGAGCCCATGGGCTGGAGGGGTTACTTCCACTGAGGGAATCTGGAAAGGTTTCCACAGCATTTGTCCTGAGCATTGGAGCCTGAGGTTTTAGCCTTGTGGATAGGGGTGGGATGGGGACATTGTTGCCAAGTGGACATTGTTATGAATGGGTAACTGAATAGAAAAGAAAAGGGTCATGTGCTCCTTAAAAAGCAAACTCTGAATCCCTTGGCTTATTAAGTATTTTGATATATTATTTTAAATGTAAAAATCTACCCCCAAGAAATGATCCAAAATTATAATCTTAACTTGCTGTATTTCAGCTCACATCTGAATTAATTAGGTCAAAGTTGATACCATAATGAAGTTGAAACTAAGACTATTTACTTATAAATTAGTATGATGAGGAGTGGTTTTAAGTGGAAATTCAGTAAACCTAAGATCTGGCAATACTGCTAGTGGCAATAGTGGTAAATTAAAGTCAGTTTTTGTGTCTTAGTCAACGGACTGTTCTTCTTTTTTTTGCTCTTGGGTCATCACATATCTAAGCTTGCTGTAATTCTATGCAGTCCAGTATGGTAGCCACTAGCCATATATGGCTATTTAAATTTAAGTTAATTAAAACTAAATAAAATTTAAATTTACTTCCTCAGTTGCTGGTATGCACTAGCTACCAGAATAGTATACAATAGAACATTTCCAGAAAGTTCTGTTGGATAGTGCTATTTTAATAAGATAAGTCAGTGATAAATTCCCAATTCAAAAGCCTTGAGCACCTAAACTCACACAATCATAGTTCCTGCTGTGAGCATAAATTATGCTTTGGAGTTTGTGTTTTGTATTTTGTTTGTATCAAACTGGCCCCTTATTGGAAAATATATATGTATATATATATGATTATGTGCTTGCTATAATTCCTAAATAAGTAAAAAACTTCAACAACAAGATGTTTGCATATTTTAGAAATACCACTGAACAAGTAAGAAATAGAACATCTCTGCTTTCTTGCCTGTCAAACCAGAGCGCTAATATCAGATAGGATTTTCATAGGGATTAAGTGCAGTCATGTTTTTAAAGCATGTAATATGTGGTAAGCCCTCAGTAAACGGTGACTATAAAGCAAAGGAAAAAGAAAAAAAAGGTAGCAAAAAGGTGAACCATTTCATTTTATGCTGAAAGAAAAACTAAACACTAATAAAATGGTATAAGGTGGCAGCATTTTAAAGATCCCATATTCACAGCTTATGTATTATTTCTATCAGTAAAACTGAGTCAGTGCTGGAGTTCTGCATTTTATTTTAGCCTGAGAGAATCCACAGTGCAGCTAATTTTGTTTGTACCCTTCAGGCAGTGCGAGCAACCGATCCAGCACCCGGAGCCTCCTCAGTGTAAGCAGCGGGATGGAGGGGGACAATGAGGTGAGAGCCGGGGACCCCACCCCCCATTTTCCTTGTCCGAAGGGTCATTCCACTGCAGGAAATAGAAATCCCAGTGAAAGAAGCCAGACACGAAAGGCCAGGTATTATAGGATTCCGTTTATACAAAATATCCAGAATAGGTAGGATCAGACAGAATGTAGATTTGGTGGTCACCAGAGGCTGGGGGGAGGGGGAAACGGGGAGTACAGTGTTTCTTTTGGGATGATGAAAATGTTTTTGGACTAGACAGAGGTTGCACAGTATTGTGAATGTACTAAATGCCACTGAATTGTTCACTTTAAAAGGGTTAATTTTATGTTGTGTGAATTTTACCTCAATAAAAAGAAGGCGAGGGGGAGTGGGAAGGAGGAAGGGAGGAAGGGAGGGAGGGAGGGAGAGAAATAGAAATGCGCTCTGACTGGTTGAGCCAAAAGGGCATCTGTGAGGAGGTGAGGGATGACAGGACCATCAGGGAATCTGGGGGTTGAGATCACATTTGGGGGCCTGGATCAGGAGCAGTGAGAAATGGTGGAGCCAAGGCTGCTGCTCTGTGTATCCCCAGGGCCACGTGTTCTTTCGTCTCTTTTTCCCGTGCTTATCTGCTTTCTTCTCTCCGTACACCGGCCTTTTCTGCTCTTCTGAGTGTATGGTGGCAAATAGTCCCCCGAGAGCCACAAGGCCTCTGAGGAGAGGGTGAGCTGCTGCCTTAGACTAAGGCCCAGTTTGGGTCAGGCTGTCTATTCTGATCCATTGACCAGTGGCTGGGATGAGCAGGAGGGGGTCACATGGGTCACTGCCAACCCAGGAGACTCCCTGAGGTAGGGTCCTCGGGGAGGTCCACCCCTGCAGTGAGCAGCTTATATTCATTACCCCATGGCTGAGAACCACTCACGGCTCTGCTGTCCCAAAAAGGGACTTTGGTTTAAAAATAAAATTTCTCTAGCTCTATCTGGTTATATAGAGCAAGCTTCTCTAACTTTAATATGCGTAAGAATTACCTAGGATCTTGTTAACATGCGGGTTCTTTTTTTTTTTTTTAATTTTTTATTATGTTATGTTAGTCACCATACAGTACATCCTAGTTTTTGATGTAGTGTTCCATGATTCATTGTTTGCATATAACACCCAGTGCTCCATGCAATACGTGCCCTCCTTAATACCCATCACCGGCCTATCCCAATCCCCCACCCCCCTCCCCTCTGAAGCCCTCAGTTTGTGTCCCAGAGTCCATAGTCTCTCATGGTTCATTCCCCCTTCTGATTACCCCCCCTTCATTCTTCCCTTCCTTCTCCTACCGATCTTCCTGCTATTTCTTATGTTCCATAAATGAGTGAAACCACATGATAATTGTCTTTCTCTGCTTGACTTATTTCACTTAGCATAATCTCCTCCAGTCCCGTCCATGTTGCTGCAAATGTTGGGTAATCGTTCTTTCTGATGGCTGAGTAATATTCCATTGTATATGTGGACCACATCTTCTTTATCCATTCGTCTGTTGAAGGGCATCTTGGCTTCTTCCACAATTTAGCTATTGTGGACACATCTCCAAAGGCAAGAGAAACAAAAGAAAAAATGAACTTGTGGGACTTCATCAAGATAACATGCAGGTTCTGATCAAGCAGGTCTGAGGAGGAGCTTGAGAGCCAGTTCTTGAAAGCTCTCAGGTGATGCTAATTTGATGGCCCACAGAGGGCACTCTGAGTAACAAAGACCATTAATGATAATTTGGGCGCTGTTGTCTCCTCAGTGACCATGGGTGTCAATGGAAAGCTGACCTGGTGTTTCTGGGTTCATTCTCAATTTGTGAATAACCTTTAGCCAAAGCCTGAGGAGGACTGAGGCTTTTGGGATAATGGTGTCCAGTTATGCTTGTTGCTTAATGTAACTTTCCCTTTTCTTTCTCATCTTTTTTGCTGTAGGATAACGAAGTCCCTGAGGTTACCCGAAGTCGTAGCCCAGGCCCCCCACAAGTGGAAGGAACACCCACTCTGCCCCTTGAGAGGCCCCCCAGAGTACCTCCAAGAGCTGCCTCACAGAGGTAACATTGATGATGATAAGAAATGTTTTCCTCACTCTCTGAATTCCAGTCGGGGGAGAGTAGGATTTGGGGACATCTAAGATGACCTAAGAACGAGTGCAGCGTGAACTGAAATGCCTACTTTTGATGCATTTCAATGTGGACTCTTCATTAATTTGACGCTGTATTCAAGTGCTAATACTTTAAATAACAAATGCCATATTTCATCAATGAAGTACATTGGTAAACATCAACTTTTGGAGTAATATGTATGTTTGCTTAGAATTCGGCTCCCTAATAACACATTCCCTTGGCTGTATTGTGGGGACAGTGCCTTTTGGGGACCAGGAGGTGAGAAGGAATCGGGGATGAAAGTAAAGGTGGGGGGCAGCTTGGTGTGGTGGGGAGCATGGCTCCAGTGCCACACTATCTGGGGACAGTGTCCAGAAGTCACTTGTGAACTTGGATGAATTTTTTCACTTTCATGTAAGTCAATTCTTCATCGTAAAACAGTAGACCATCCTCATGGAGTTGTAAGGGTGGCGTCTTGGCCCATAGTAAAAGCTCAACAGAATGAGTGATTTTTCTTATCCAGGAGAAGAATGAGCCTATGGAGATTTGGAGATGGGTGATAGACAAGTCTGGAATGTTTGTTAGGCTCTGATGTCTGTCTTTGTTTATAATGGTACTCGGGCCTCTGGTAGGAACCTTTTCAAGGTCTCGTGGAGTAACAGGAAAAGTGGTCAAAGCTAGTTTGTGTGTCCGCCCAGGCAGAAAGGGGCCTTGGGAATGAAAGCCTAGGCTTGTCTTAGGCATGTATTTCTTTGATGTCTAAAACGTAATGTGGGGGGAAAATGATTAAAAGGTGGAAGCTTTTTTTTTTTTTTTCAACCAGGGTTGGGTTTTCTTTTTTCTTTTTTTTATGTTGAAACTTAAATGAATCTCATCAGTGCAATTTGTTGAGAAAGTGCAACAAGGAGGCTTTTCTGGAAAGAGAAGCTGACCCTGCGCTAGGCGTCTGTCCATTTCTCCCTTTGCTGTTCACCCCCCTTGCGTGTCGTCCCAGTGACGTTCACATACTGACACTCGTTGCATGGAGCCCCCGCAGTCGCAAGCGGTGTCACGTTCCCTGGCATGTTTCCTTGGTGTAGACTAGAGGTCACATAGTAGAATGTTAGTCCTGGGAGGACCCGTAGCGATAATCTGGTCTGGTCCCCCCAGTTCGCATAATGTGCTGTTGCTTGAAAATTATTCTATAGTTGGTGACCGGGGAGAACTATAGTAATGATGCTAAGCTGTATTGAGTGTGTACTAGGTATTGTGTTCAACACACTGCATGCATTGTATCAGTTCCTTCCATAGCTCTCAGAGATAGATAGTTAGGATTATCCCATTTTGCAGATGTAGACACTGGAGCTTGGACTGGATTGAGACTTGTTCTGTGTGGCAGAGCTAGGTGTGCCCGCCTGGAGGCTCCAGTGTCCTAGTCATTTTGTGACACCTGCTCAAGAAGGTCAAGGTGTCAATAGGAGGAGATCCAAGACCTAAGACCTTTTATTCCTGAAGACTGAAGAGTTTGGAGGCAGTTAACTAATTGCACCAAGATGAAAATAGTTGTCAAGATTGAAACTATAGCTGCAAGACTCTGTGGGATTTTGTTAATGGGAGAGAAAAAGAGAACAACCAGAGAAACAGGTTCCAGAAATTAAAGGATAGAAATTGGGATACATATAAACGTGTAAACAGAGATGGCTGATGAACTTTTGGGGGAGTCTGGAAGCATGTTTTGATAAAAATGGGAGCAAAAAGGAGGAAAACACTTTTTTTTTTAAATATATATTTTTTAAAGATTTTATTTATTTGACAGAGATAGAGACAGCCAGCGAGAGAGGGAACACAAGCAGGGGGAGTGGGAGAGGAAGAAGCAGGCTCATAGCGGAGGAGCCTGATGTGGGGCTCGATCCCATAACGCCGGGATCACGCCCTGAGCCGAAGGCAGACGCTTAACCGCTGTGCCACCCAGGCGCCCCAGGAAAACACTTTTTACCAAAGAAATGGTGTTTGCAAAGAAACCTGTAATTGATAGAGCTTGGCTTTTGGGTTCCTTTTTGGTGCAAAGAAAGATTTGCAAATATGCAGTTGTTTTGTAAGTATGTATGCAAGTCACATAATAAAATGAGGAGATGTTTGAACAAATAATAAGCCAATAAAATGGCTTCCATGTTTGACCTGCTGACAGGGGAGTCTGACCTTGGGGGTCTCGTCTCCTCTCCACTTCCAGATCTGGGAATCAGTAACTGTTCTTTGCCTATGTCTCCTGAGTGCCTCTGCTCTCAAACAGCACTGGGAATGCAGTGTTTGTCACCCCCTCCCAGTCCTGGTCCCTTCCTCTGCTCACTCCACATGCTGTCCCTGGGACTCGAGCTGCCAGTGAGACACATCTACCAAACCGCCACATCTCCCTCAGCCCTCTGTGTTCTACTGTCTGCTGGCGACCTTGACCCAGATGCCCCACAGACGGCTCAAACACAGCGGGTGCAAAACTGAATTCATCCCATCTGCCATTCTCTGCCCCAAACTGTCTTCTTCTGGTGAGTTCCCAGCCTGAGATAATGGCATGGTTCTCTCACTTGCCCAAGCACCAAACCCAGGCGTCATCCTCCAACCCTGCCTCTCTGGCAGCTCTCACAGAGCATGTCTCCAGACTCTGTCCATTCTCCTGCCCTTTCGGCTCTCGGATCCACCCCGTCTCCATCTGCCAGTGCCTATGTTCATCCTTGTAGACCCACACTTCCCTCCCTCCTCCACATTGCTGCCAGAGCGCGCTTTCTAGATCAGAAATTGCTGGTGATGTCACTTCCTGGCATAAAAGCCTTCACATTTAATGCTGTAGGTTTTAGCATGGTCTAGCCGTGTCTAGCCTCAAGTCCCACCTTCTCCAGTATTCACTGATGTCCCACCCCAGCATGCCCAGTGAGCTGTGCCATTTAGAACCGTGTCTTTGCCCAATCTGTGCGTTTTGCCTGGAATGCTCTCTCCCTACTCCCTTCCAACCTCTGCTTAGAAACTTCCTGTACATCCTTTAGGGTTCAGTCTAGTCATCACCTCCTCTATGAAGCCTTCCCTCATGCAGAATGAGCCTTCTTGTGGTTTTCCAAATACCTTTATTATAATTCATTCCACGTTATGGTCCTTGTTTACATATCTGTTTCCTCAAGTGGATGGTGAGCCTTGAAAGAATAGAAACTGTTTTTGATTAAAACATGTTTTCTACAGTCCCCAGACCCAGTGCTTAGCACAGTAACTGGAACATAGTAGGAACTTAATAAATATTTATCATGTAAGCAAATCAATGGATAGATGGAGAGATTGGTACTGTTTGTGTTAGACTACTCATCTTTTAAAAAGTTAGCTACAGGTCATCTGCCGCAGGGCAGGTGGGTCAAAGATTAGTGGAAAGAGGCTTCACACCCCACCTTTAAGTTCTCAATGTATTTCAGATCAGGGAAGGTGGATGGGGAACGGGAGCAGATGCATTCTATCTTTGCACAGCATTTCCCTTTCAGGGCATTGGTCCTTAGAGAGTGGGCAGCTAACAGTATCACACTCTTCACAGGTGAGGTCCTGCCAATTGAAAAAAAAAAAACAAAACCAAAAAAGCCCAAATCTTACTGAGCCGTTGCTGCTTTGTTTTTAAACATATCTTGCCATTTACTAGTGATTTGTCAATCACTAATAACTTGTGCACTCCCCATTAAGGCAAAGCCAAGATCCTGTTTAATCAGAACACACTTCCGGAGGCCTCCTACAGTGCCAGAAGGTAACATTTCAGATGCAGACTTGTAAAGAGGTCTGTGGAGTCCCTAGGAAGGGCTGGAGTCGTCAGGGAGTGAGGGTACTTGGGACAGAAGCTATTTACTAATAGGGAAGTTTAAAAATATTTTCAACAATGTTATGATCATACAAAAGCATACCAGCTAAATAACAGTCCTGCTTTAAAAGAACAGTAACCAGCATTAAGATTGCTGGGTTCTTGAACCAAACTCATCAGCCGCAAGACCTTATCCTCAACAAGGAGGGGAAAGCAGCTAGTTCTTGGGTATCTCTGGGCACTTGTGTTTCCAACTCCAACTTCCCAGTGTCCTGGAGAGGCTGTCTCCCTATAGACCACCCCTTGATTCTGATTTAATGCTCTTTACTTCCATGGTTCTGATATGTCTATAATCACAAATCCATTTCCCTCAGATAGGACTTCCAATCCTAGGTTGGGATTGTTCATCAGAATAAAATACAGAAATAATTTGCTGGTAGGCCCACTCCAGCTGCCTGGGCTGGGACAGCAGAGAGAGGAAAAGCGGCCAGCAGGGAATCATGACCGTCTTCATGGTGGGTGATAAATTGTAAGGTTCATGGAGCATACATGGGAAAAAGACTAAGAACAGATCTCTGTTCTTAATAATAACATTATTAGCTTTGCTTCTTGAGTGCCTACTCTAAGCCACAAACTGTGCTGCCTCCTTTCCGATGGTCATCTCCAAGCCTCGCACAACACTCTGATGGACGTATCTGGAGGTACTTCTGTTGGGCAGATGAGAAACATGCTCAGAGAAGTTGAACTTGTCCTCCAGATGTGTGCACAATTACCTTTGCTATATGTTCCCATTGGTTCTGAACTTCCTCTATCAAAACAATGCAGTGTCTCCATTACCTTCTTAGCACTGTGAGGGCAGGATCCATGTCCATTGTACTTGCTGCTATATCCCATGCCCAGGAGTAGACACATAGTAGATAAGTGTTTATTGAGAGGGAGGGAGGGAAGGTAAGAAGGAAGGAAGGAAACAAGCAAGCAAACAAGTAATCCAGGAAGAAGTCTAAGCTTACTCAGGTTATAAGTGGTATTACCTGACTGTCCTTCAGCCTTCTCCTGTAAGCCCTGCTCCATAGGGCAGGTTGGGGAGGCAGAAGGAGATGGTCCATTTGTTTTTTCTGGATAAAGAGGCAACTACACAAAACCATCTACTTCTGAAGGCCACAGCAGGGCCTCCTGAGGGTGTTCGTGGCAGTTCTTTTCTATTCCTGCTTCCCCACCTTGTTCCTGAGACAGCCCCTCTTTCTTCGACTCTTTTGTCATTTCCTTGACCTACGTAAAACTTGCATTCAAGAGACATTTAGTAAATATTTAATCATTGATTCATTCAGTCCTCAACTATGCACCTCCAGGATAGCACAGTTCAGTTACAGCACCTGACAAAGCTTTCTTTCTTGACTTATTGACTTGCTTCCAAGAGAATCAAATATTGGTTTTACAGCACACATGTGGAAACACCAGCCACAATTGTTGAACCTCTCTGTAAATGGACTCACCCAGGTCTATCTGGAATGGCATTTAGGACTGTTTAAAAACCATCCAGAATAACACGGAGGGGGGCTTCTAGGAAAGCAAATGTGGAATTGGGATAACACACTTAGTGATCCCATGAGGAAGTAGTTATGAGAAGCAGACTTTAGAAATTCTTAATTCTTCTCTCAAGGGACCCCCTCCTACAGTATGTCTCTTGCCTGGCTGCATATTTGAATCACTGGTGTTTTAAAACATAGGCATTATTATTATTATTATTATTATTATTATTATTATTTTAAAAATTTTATTTATCTGAGAGAGAGGGTGATCACGAGCAATGGGGAGGGGTGGAGAGAGAAGCAGACTCCCCGCTGAGCAGGGAGCCTGATGCAGGACTAGATCCCAGGACCCTGGGATCATGACCTGAGCCAAAGGTAGATGTTTAACTGACTGATCCCGCAGGCGCCCAAGGCCTTGTTATTATTCCGGTATGGTAAGGTCAACAGATCAGGAGACAACTGCTCTTGAGAAGATAGTTTATTGTACTCATAGATCCCAAAAGGACGGGGCACCTCATGCCACGGGGGCCTGCTGGGGAAGTACCAGGTTTAGTCAGGGGAAAGGCAGTGGAGGAGGGGAACATGGGCCACAGCTTTTATTGTGGTTTCTGCAGGAGGGCACAAAGAAGGTAGGGTAAGCAGATTTAGGATTGGCTAGTTTGATTAATTTCAGTAGACTCTGGGGCAAAGGTCCCTAGTTGTCTGGCACCTGGCGCTCGCGTGATTAGGGCAGATGGATAGTGGCCCAAATGTGAGAGCCCATAAAGGAAGTGGTTGGGGTATAGGCTGGGACCGGTTCGTTTGCATACGAAAGGTGTACTCATCAGCAAGTTGCTATCTGCCGGAATTAGTTTGCCATGGGAGGGGCAGTCCCTCCAGGATTAGCAAGGCTCCAGTTATCAAAGTATCAGAAAATAAAAGACATGGTTAATGTAACTCGTTGGGGGAGGGACAATATTAGAAAGTTGTGGGTGCTTGAGCTTTATCCTCTAGAGGTTTTGAAGGAATGGGTCTAGGGGAGAGCCTGGGAATTGGTATTTTCTCAAGGTCCCCTGGTGATTCCAATGTGCAGCTAAGGTTGTGATCCACAGCCCGCAGGAATGCCACTCTGCGGTCCGTATGGTTTCATTGATTACGGAACGTGTTCTTTGCATAGTTTACCAAGTTTGCAACAAACCATGGATACCTAAGAACTAGTTAATCAAGTTCATTTTAAAATAGTTACTTTATCTTTTCTTTCAGGCCTGCAACCAGGGAGACCTTCCATCCTCCTCCACCTGTTCCACCCAGAGGTCGCTGATCCCACCTCCTAAAACCTGCCTCCGTCCGGACTTCAAGACTTGCCATTTCAGCCTGTTAATGATGTCTTCGTGTTGAGTTTTACAGCAGGACTGCCGACCTTAAGACCTGCTCTCATGGCTGATGCTGTTGTAGCCCTGCTGGTTTGGGCTTTCCTTGAAGAAGAGATTATGAAGGCATGAAGAAGTGAAAAACTAAGGACTTTATTCACCATCACCAAGTATATTGATTCATATCCTTGTTTGCCGGAAGGATAAAGACTGAATTGGAATACTTACCTCAAATTTGGCATGTCAGAAGCCTGAAAAGATTGATCAGAAATGTACTTTACAAGTGATTTTACTGAAATGCACTTATATTAGGCCTTACTTACTTGCTAGTCCAGACTAACTTCTAGAAGTGGTTATGGTTTAAGACGTACAGTATTCGGGTAAGGAGATCTGTTCTGATTTTTAAATGGTTCTTCAACTTTTCTGTAGGCTCAGGAGGGTGTCTAAATGCCAGGCCCGGTCACATGGAACAAACTGAAAAAAACTTTAGAGACGGATTAGTCCTAACTCCTTTTATATAGAAGGCAAATCTGAGGTTCCACAGAAACTAAGAGTATGCAGTTGGTCAGAGGAAGAGATGTGTTTAGAATCTGGGTCTCTTAATTTCAGGTCACCACACTTTCAATCTCTAGATAACCAATCGCTCTCTGTCAAGAAATGCCCACATGCAGAAATTTGGTCATGATTATTGACCTTCCAGAAATGTCCTTCTTCCCTATCTCCCAGGCATGGGACTACCAAGTATTTTTTTCAATTTGGGCATTTATACTTCAGTATGCTTTCAAAACAGTATTGTTGCCAAGGGACACCTGTAAATGGTTGGGAACCAGAAGCCTGGGATACCAATGACCACATTTATTGTTCTGCGGACTTTATAGGTCTTATTAGTTCTGGCCATAAGGAGAGAGAAGGGTCTTTGACTCTTTCTCTGCCAAGAGGTCAGAAGAGAAAGGAAGAATGTAAAATAGAAACAGTTATCTATTTCCTTATTATTACCACTAGATTTGGGATATCTGTACAGAGAATAGAGAGCCATTAATGTGTCATAATTGTCATATGTCACTATGTCATATGTCACATATGTCATTAATTTTGGGTCACTGGCACAGAAATTTACCTTTAAAGCACAGATCCTTAATTTGATACTTAAACGTACTGTAAAGTTCGTTCAGACACATTTCTTTAAAAAATATCAGAAATCTGGTGATTTTTCATGAAATGTATTCTCTATTCCACACAGATACATACAAGCCACAGTATTAATGATCTATTTAAGTACAGTTTTATTGTGTTCTTTTCTAATGATTAAGGGTTGTTGTTATTTTTTCCAATTTCATTTATTGGTCCAGCAAACAAGGACTGTATTGAAATTAATAGCTTCTGGATCGTGGATCTTTTTTCTGACATAAAATATGCTATTGGCCGTGGCTATTAAGAGAGTGTTTGTGCAAATCACCCACCACAATGCCTGGCACATAGTAGCCATTCTGCAGCCGTTGCTTTACTCTCCTTGTCACTTATTTGGGAGAAAGAGGGTAATGTGGGATAAAGGGAGAACAAGAAATTATAATGTTGGTATGGTTGTCCTTCCTCTTATTTATAGATGATCTCTTAAGCACATTTGATTTTGATAAAAGCTACACTTTTTTTTAATATTCAGTATCTCTAAGCCCCCTCTTAGATGCCAAATTTAGATTTTTGTACATTCTCTGATTAATAAGCATTTAGATCAATAACATGGCAAAACTTACTGCCGGCTAGTGGTGCTGGCCTCTTTGTATGCACATCACTGTGCAATACCGGGGTATTTGATTACATTTTATTCTTCTGTGAAAGTAAGTAGAAAACATAATATTGAAAGTGCTGATTAGAAAGTTGGGTGTGACAAATGTGACACACTTGAGGCATGGGTGGAAATGGTCAGGAGTTCAGTGCACGTCCAAACTGCTCCATGTCATCAAAGAATGTCTCTAATGATGAGGTGAAATTCTTCATTTTCTGGAAACAGAACTACCCATTATACATTTATTCAACTTCCACACACCCAACTTTTAGGAATATATTATGTAACAAAACCATGGGTTTCAATAGAGTGAGGATCAGAAACTAAATTGTAAGTAGGTATCCAAAGGCACTGTTAAAAAAGTTCTCTGTATGATGCTTTGGGAAACAATTCAGCTGCCACCATCCTTCCCCAAGATTTTTTATGAGCTGGTTCAATAGAAAGTGAAGCTATTAGTCGTATTCATGGTCATTGCCTTTGCTTCTAACTGTACCACATTGTCCTCCAGTTGCTAGGCCAGTATTCTTCTTTTGTCTCCTATTAAAACCTGTGAGCAGGTAACCCAACAATATAAGCAACAAAGCACGAAGACTGAGAGACTATGAACAAGAGGTTGGTGTTGCAATCAAATAATTTAACTTGACATATTTAATGATGTGAATAATCCCTAATGCTTTGCCATAATTAGGCAAAGTGATAGTATGTAAATTACTTCAGTGAGTAGTTTTACAAGTCAAGCTAAGTACTTATTCTCCCTTCCATTTTTCTTGCTTTTTACTAAAAAAGGGAGGTTCTAGCCTGTCCTGTATCACCTCAGTAGTTGGGAGTTTTTAGATCCCTCTCCCATATCCACCAGGAAATAAGATGGTTTTCTGTGTTCCTCTTTCAAAGAATAGTGGTTTTACAGCTGGTTGGCTGAGGAAGCATTAATAACAGTTTTATTTCAGTCTGAGAACCAACTGTTTTAAGTGATTCCTTCCTAAAAAGAACTTAGGACAATTACAAAGCTTTTCCCTGCCTAGAACATTTCAGCTAGAACAGAAAAGAGAGGTACAAAGTGATAAATAGCAATGGAACTGCCCCACCCCAGAAGTAAATAACTAGAAAGACAAACATGACAAAGTAGAAATAAGAAATAGAATTTCAAAGAAAAGGTGATCTGAAACTAGCCCCTATACAAGGCTTGTCTTGGGCAGCCATAAGGCAAGTAGATCTCCTCACCCGCCCACCAGAGTCTTAAAAGTTCAAAAAGAGAGGCATATACCGCCCAGAGGGTCTCAACACCTTACTCACTCAAGTCTATGTTCTTGGAGCAGCTCCCACTTTGGAAATGGTGGGCAGAGTATATATTCCAAAGACAGGGAAGGGGGTGAGGATCATCCGACCGCCAGGGTACAGTGCAAGGGCCAGCTGGTGGTCACGTTCACAGTTACCTTCTCCAACAGTACCTGACATTGGAAATCAAAAGATATGTTGTTATTTATAGACCAAGACTTCTGAAGATCATGTTTATCAAAATAAAAGATTGAAATGGTGGGTTTCTGGATCATTTACTGGCCATAAGCCCTATAACCAACTGAGTCTTATAGGACTACCATAAAAAGGCTGTACAGCCATTGGAGGGGGAGGGTGTTCTTTTCACTAGTGTGTTTTTTCCCATCCCTTTTGGTGTCAGGGAATGGGGTTGTTAATCTAGATGAAGAAACTGGTGAAATAAGCTATAGCAATGTTTTTAACTCCCTAGTCTGACAGAACAGCCCTGATTTTTTTTTTTAAGGATTTTATTTATTTTTGAGAGAGAGAGAGGGAGAGAGTGCATGAGCTGCGAGAAGGGGCAGAGGGAGAAGCAGACTCCCTGCTGAGCAGGGAGCCCAATGTGGGACTTGATCCCAGGACCCCAGGATCGTGACCTGAGCTGAAGCCAACCGCTTAACCGACTGAGCCACCCAGGTGCCCAGAACAGCCCTGATTTTGATGGCGCTTCTGAGTCCTATTTTTTAGTGTAAAGTCATCAGTTTCCAAAGATATTTGAAGCCACACTCCTTTTCCTCTAGCCAGTTATTTAATTCCTATTCCTTCTTTTCATACCTACCATTATCAGACTTTTACCACCTAAAGCCCTTTATCATCATTTCCCAGTACCTACCGGAATTCCTGGCACATAGTAGAGCTTGCTAAATAGTTGTTGAGTTAATGACCCTTTGTGCTCTTCCCCACCATTAAACTTTTCCAAATACTCTACCAAACAGGGTTTGGTAGCACTCTACTTGCCCATTGCTCTTACTGCCCCTTGAACATTTGCAGAGTTGGTCACGTTTTGTGTGGTTTTTTCTTTGTACACTGTCCTGCCTGTTCTCTGTTGTGTGTGTAATTCCCTGGTTTTAAGTCTACGCTGCCCAAATGGATACTTTAAATTTTCCTTGTGTCCTCCCCACCCCCAAGCAATTGCCAGCGCAGTGCTCCCCACAACACCGCACGAGCGCTTGCAGCCTCACTCCTGTGGGGGCTGGTGATGGATGTTCACGCAAGAAACTGCTCATCCATCGAAATGCAGCACTTGCTCTGCTTGTTCTTCAGCTGCGCCTCATCACTTGATTCAAAAGCAGTGATGATTCATTCACGGAGCATTTACTGACTTTCAGTATGAGCAAGTCACTTTGCTAGGTGCTCTAGGGATATGCAAAGATGTATAAGACGCCCCCTCTGATTTCTATAGCAATTACTGGTGTGCAATTCATTCAGCGATTAATCATGTACTGCCTTGTGATGTCTCGTAGACTGGCTAGAAAGTATTGTGTAAATCCTCTATGCAGTTTGACTTTTTACTTATTAATGTCTTCCTTCTTTCACTCACCAAATAGTTTGTCTATGATGTGATGAACACTATTCCAGCAGCTGGGACAGATACAAAGATGAACAAATGATAGTCCTTGCCATCATAAAATGTCAGAACGTAGGGTCGCCTGGCCAACGGTTGCCTGAGTGTCTGCCTTTGGCTCAGGTCATGATCCTAGGGTTCTGGGATCGAGCCCTGCATTGGGCTCTCTGCTCAGCGGGGAGCCTGCTTCTCCCTCTCCCTCTGCCTCTCTCCCTGCTTCTGCTCCCTCTCCCTCTCTCTCAAATAAGTAAAATCTTTTAAAAAACAATAAATACACATCCCTGAAAACTCTACTGGATTAATAATTGTTAAAGCTTTTTTTTTTTTTTGAAATGTCGAAATGTAGTACAGAAGACGAGATGAAAGGTAGTAACTATGACAAAACACACCGAATGCTTTTGGAATCCCAAAGAAAGGATGCTCAACTTCCTGAGGGGTTCGTGCAAGCGTTCACTGAAAAGGTGATAATTCAGTTAGGTCTGGAAGGAGTATCTAATGGTTGTCCACTTATTTGCATTCTAGGCAAAGGCACACAAGTATAAAAAACATGGTATATTTGGGAAATATAGGGATGAAGCCAGGATATAGAGATTGGTGGGAGGTAAAGTCGGAGTCTGATAAATTAGGGTCTGATTGTGCAGCTGCCTGTTAACAGGGCTGTCCTGTAGCAGGAAATCTTTCCCCCTGATTACATACATAGCACATGGTCATTGTAAAAAACATCCAAATATTTACAGGTATGTACAAAGAGGAAACTTACCTGGTGTTAGTTGTTTGCGTCATCATCTTTCCGTTTGTTTTCTCTAGTAGACTAATATAGGACCATTTAAAATGGAATTATATTCTAAGCACTGGGTGGCTCAGTTGGGTAAGCATCCGACTCTTGATTTCGGCTCAGGTCGTAATCTCAGGGTCTTAAGATCAAGTCCCGCATCTGGCTCCATACTCAGCACCGAGCCTCTTCAGATTCTCTCTCAACCTCTGCCTCTGCCCCTCCCCCTGCTCACACAGACACACACACTCTCTCAAAATAAGTAAATAAAAATCTTTTAAAAAATAAAACGGGATTATACTCTATTTTGTCAGCATTTAAAAGTATCTCTTGGCGTGCCTGGGTGGACAGTTAAGTGTCTGACTCTCGGTTTCGGCTCAGGTCGTGATCTCAGGGTCATGAGATCGAGCCCCATGTTGAGCTCTGTGCTCAGATTCTCTCTCCCTCTCCCTCTACTCCTCCTGCTCATGCATGTTCTCTCTCTCTCTCTAAAATAAGTAAATCTAAAAAAAAAGTATCTCTCGGGGCGCCTGGGTGGCACAGTGGTTAAGCGTCTGCCTTCGGCTCAGGGCGTGGTCCCGGCGTTATGGGATCGAGCCCCACATCAGGCTCCTCCCTATGAGCCTGCTTCTTCCTCTCCCACTCCCCCTGCTTGTGTTCCCTCTCTCGCTGGCTGTCTCTCTCTCTGTCGAATAAATAAATAAAATCTTTAAAAAAAAAGTATCTCTTAATATCACTGCATGCCAGTACATACAGGTCTATTTCATTTTTTAAAATGGTCATAACGAGGTCCGTTAGTAGTAAGAAAGACTGATTCTGGAACCAGACTGCTTGGGACTGACTGCTCTTTCAGCAAGCCAGTTAACCTCTCTGTGCTTCAGTTATCATACCTGTAAAATGAACATACTAATAGGACCTGCTGCATATGGTTTTTGTGAGGATTGAATGAGTCAATAGGTGTAAAGGACTCAGAATAGTGCCTGGCAGATGAAAATCTTAGCTGTGATTCCATGATTTATTTCAACAAAATTCAAGGAGTGTTTTAAAAATAATTTTTAAACAGATCATTAAAAGATTAAACGATTTTAAAAGATTTTTAAAAGAGTATTAATTTGAGAGAGACAGAGGGTGCATGAGCAGGGGGAGGGGCAGAGGGAGAGAATCTCCAGCAGAGTCCCCCAGAGCGAGGAGCTGGATGCCGGTTGGATCCTACCACCCTGAGATCATGACCCCAGCTGAAATCGAGAGTAGGATGCTTACTTGGCGGAGCCACCCAGCCACCCCTCAAGGAGTGTTTTAAACAAGAATATAATCAGGTTTCTTTTTAGAAAGATCACTCTGGCACCTGTTGGGGAGAATAAACAGGGAGGGAAGATTCGTGGCAGGGATCCTGTTAGACTGTTGCAATAATGCAGTGAGATGGAGGTTGGCTGTTACCGGCAGAAGAAAGAGAGGAAAAATAAATTTTTGAGGCATTTCTAAGAGACCAAACTCTACCACTTGTTGACTGCTGATGGTTGAAAGAGACGGTCCCACTACAAGTTTCAGCTTTTTGGCTTAGAGACTGTGTAGATGGTAGTGTCATATTTACAAGACGAGCATTTTTTAAGTTCCTACTAGGGGGCCTGGCACTGTTCTAGGCACAGGAAATAATGGCAGTGCACAGGATCTCTGCTTAGGCAGATTCCAAGAGGTGTTTAAGTCTGTGGACAGGAGACCAACAATATAATCGAACAGATAAATGAGTAAGAATTTCAACAAGATCGAGTAGTAGGAGCCCGATAAATAGTCAAGTGAATCTAAAACACTTCTCCACTCCTGGACGAGTCTAACAATCTCCCATGATGATGAGAGGCGCTCGTGATTCATTCATGGCGGTGACGAGAGCCTGCAACCGGTTATTTGATCTGATCCCTCAAGCTCCAGAGGCTGCAGGTCCCACCCCATCTCACAGCCGAGGAAAATGAGGACCAGAAAACTTAGACGTTTTGGACAAGGTCACACGGCTCCCAGCGCCCGGACGCGGCCCGAAGTGCGCGGGGGTCAGGCACCGCGAGAGGCTCCATGCCGAGGCCGTGGGTGCGCGCCGCCGCTCCCGAGGCCCAGGGGCGGCCGGCCCGGGGCCCCAGCGGGCCAGGCGGGCGACCGGGCGGCGCGCGGGGCGGCCAGAGCAGGGGCCCTGGGCAACCACGGCTCGCGCCTCCCGGGTGGGGCGGCCGGCGGCGGTTGCGGCCCCGCGTCGCGAGGCACTTCCGGCGTGTGCCGGGGTGGCCGGATGACGTGGCTGAGTCAGAGGAAGAGGCTGAGAGGCGCCGGGGGGCGGGGGAGGCTCGGGAGCGGGCGGTGACGGCGGCGGCGCGGAGGAGCCAGCGGCTGGGCCCGGGCCCCGTGCGTCTGTCCGCGCCCCGTGGATGCGAATCGGCCGCGGCGGAGGCGGCGGCGGCGGCGGAGGAGGAGGAGTCGGTGGGCCGGCGCCGAGCCGGTGGGAGCGCGGAGGATGAGGCCGCTGCCGGGCGCTCCCGGCGTGGCGGCGGCCGCCGCGCTGTTGCTGCTGGTGCTGCCCCGGGCCCGGGCGGACGAGCACGAGCACACGGTGAGAGGCGCCCCCGGCCGGCGCGGCCGCCCCCGGCCCGCCGCCCCGGCCCGCCGCCCAGTCCTGCTCGGCGGGGCCTGGAGGGTTGGGCGGCCCGGCGGAGCCCCGCGGCCGCCGAGGACGCCTTCCGGTTGGGCCTGGCGGAGCAGGAACCCCGGGAGCTGGGAGGAGGCGTTTGTGTGCGCTCCCGGGGCAGGACTCCGCTCCCGAGCGCCTGGGCCTCCTTGCCCAACCCGCACCTAAATGGCGCCACGCTCCAGCGGCTGGGGGGCCCGGGGGCCGGGGCGGGAGCGTGGTGAGGGTCAGCGCTCACTTCCCCGGGGAGGGGCCGCGGGCAGCCGGGCTCGGGGCTGGTGCCCCCAGGGAGGAGAGCTGTGCTCTGGCTACTGGGGGCTACGACACAGCAGAAGATGGATGCATCACGATTACCCGTCATACACTAACCAGGAAATATCCACCACTTCTTGGTCCTTACCGGCCTTTATTTTCTCTCCTGCCCAAACCGGATCAAACCCCTGGCGTGGGGACAGCATTAATAAACTTGGGGTGAAGAGCAGGTTACACGTGTACATGCCTGCACTCAATCTACACGCACTCAGTTCTGGGCTTTTCTTGTTACTTTCTGCTCACCTTTTCTAGCCCCTAGATGAGGCTCCCATCCCAGTGGTCTCCGGGCAGCTTCTAGCTGTAAGGAGTCTTGGGGTTCCCAGTGTTCCTGTAGGCCGAGAACAGTCCCTTTTGCGTTTGGCTTACAATTGATTGGCTGTTTATTTAGTTGGCATTTTCACATCAAAGCGTGGATGTTAATGACTCTTCAAGTGACTTTCACTTAGGGCTGTAATTCGATGTTTTTCGGAGTGGTTGATGTGGGAAGTCTTGTAAATTGAGATGTTGCTTAGAGAGTAATTTTTTTTTTAAAATATCATAACTCATTAAGGACATGATTTTACGTGAGAGGTAGTGTATGTACTAGATCTGAAAGATTTGGGCGAGTCTTCTGTCATTCCTGATAAGTGAGGAAGTGAAGCGATCATCCTTATTTATTTGGTGGACCCTACTTTAGATTTTATTTGTAATTAACCCGATTTCTTTTCTCTAGTTCCTGGGTTGGCTGGGCTTTTATTTTAGCTAGTGAAAGCTCCAAGCTTTTGGCCATTTTACGTTAAGTCACAGCCAGAAACTTCTTCCTTGTTTTTATTTTAATTTTTTTAGAGACACTAATCTGAAATCAGTGACATGTTTTTGTGCTATATTTGTGACTTCACCTTAAGATAATGTTGTTCACAGTTTAAACAGTTAAATTAAAAAAAAACTGTTTCCTGTTGTTTTCTCTGTCAGGTAAAATCTAAAAGTGTAACTGTTCATTTGCAGTGGGCATCCTTTTAGTCAATTGTATTGTCACTAATATTTTTCCAGTTTTTTGAACACTTAAGGAAAGTTACCAAATAAAACTCACAACTCTCTCTTACCATACAGGCATACAAATTTAAGATTAGTATTCTTTTGATCTTGTGTTTTATATAAACTGCTATAAATAGGGAAAACTATTACTATTTCACAAATTGGAGGTATATTAAAAAAGGCCCGAGTTTAATTTATAGATTTAAAATGTAAATACAGATTTCACTGAGATTTTATGGCTGGGAACATTTCAATTTTTTATACCAGTAATTGAATATAAAATACATGAGAAACGCTTTTTGAGAGGATAGTATATGTGGGGTAATTGCTGGGCAGAAAGATTTAGAATCCGTATCGTTTTATTCATGTCTACATTGAACTGGTCTCACTTGGTTACCTGTTATTAATATACATTATTTAAAAAACAAAAAGGTTATTGGAAGAATAATATTAAGCTATAAGTATAAAATTTAAATCAAGTTTCATTTTTTCTGGCTATTAGCCAAAGTTTTTACTTTTCCCAAGTTTCTTAAAAATATTTCTTGAAAACCAGACGTTCACCTTAGCCAGATAAAAGTACTAAAAAGGTTATGATCAAGTGAGTTTTTTTTCCCACCAAGAGGGCAGAAGTAACTAGTGAAGAGAGAATGATATTGAAGGAGGAGAAAAATTGCCGAGGGAAGGGTGTTGAGTAGGTGTGTAATAAAAACTGTGGGATTGAATTATTAATTAAAGAGCAATTTTCAGAAGTTAGTTTGCCCTTTAGATTAACTTTCTGTGAAGACAGTTTCCAGATAGAAAAAATAACTAATAGGACTTTTGTTGGCAACATGTGCTAGGCACTATTCTAAGTATTTTACATATATTAACTTATTTTAAATATAAATAACATTGTGAGGGAGATAATATTATGCCCTTTTTATAGATGGGGAAACCAACCCTAGAGAGGTTAAGTTGCTTGTCTGAGGCCACACAGCCAGTGGGGATGGAGGTAGGATTTGAGCTCGGACGGTCTGAATTAATATTCTACACTTTCGTAGGATATGCTCTGCAGCCCTTTATTCTAAAAATAGGACAGTAAAACACTTGGTATTAGAGTAGTTTTCTGTATTGATATTATTTTTAAGTGCTTAAAGAAGTTTTTGGGTAAGTCTAACTCCATCAATGGGTTGTTACTGAGGAGATGTTTGGATTAGCATTGAAGAGGGGTAGTGCCCACTTAATGGGCATTTGACCTGTGCAGTCACATAATTTATGCAAGCATGTGAATATTGTGCTTGCTTTGATGCTCTCCTGTCAGCATCTAAATTTTTTTTTTTTTTTTTTTTAAAGATTTTATTTATTTATTTGACAGAGAGAGACAGCCAGCGAGAGAGGGAACACAGCAGGGGGAGTGGGAGAGGAAGAAGCAGGCTCATAGCGGAGGAGCCTGATGTGGGACTCGATCCCGGTACGCCAGGATCACGCCCTGAGCCGAAGGCAGACGCTTTAACGACTGCGCTACCCAGGCGCCCCAGCATCTAAATTTTTAATAAGTTTTTTTTTTTTAAGTAATCTTTACATCCATTGTGGGGCTCGAACTGATGACCCTGAGATCAAGAGTCGCACGCTTCACTGATGTAGCCAGCCAGGCACCCCTTAAGTTTTGAACAGGGAGACCTGCATTTTTATTTTCGACTGGCTCCCACAAATTATCCCTTAAGAAGGGATAACTAGTTTATGTAGTTTCACAAAGCCCCTTATTTCTCTTATTTTACTTACTGAGTTAGGATTCAGCTGACCATTTGGCATAGTATTTTTTATGCTCTTTTTTTTTTTTTTTAAAGATTTTATTTATTTGTCAGAGCCCAAGCAGGGGCAGTGGCAGGGAGAGGGAGAAGCAGGCTCCCCGCTGAGCAAGAAGCCCGATGAGGGACTCAGTGCCAGGACCCCGGGATCATGACTTGAGCTGAAGGCAGATGCTTAACCAACTGAGCCACCCAGGCGTCCCTTTTATGTGTTTTTTAATGCAAGGCTCTTTTAATATTCTCATAAGGATAATGAGAAAGAAATACGCTATTGACTTCTGGAGTATATACACACCTAGAATATATAAAGATGTGTCCTTTCCCCTTTCTAAAGTTGAATCATACATGGATTGCAGGACATACTGTTTGGAATAAAAAAATAATGAGCACTTTCATGAAAGACAAGCCCTTAAAATGTGATTAAGGGTCATAAGAAGGACTTTTTAGAGTGAGTGAAGGATGTAGAAGGTGTGGTTTATGCTTATTTGGTTTTCTGAAACTCAGAGAATTTGGAAACATCTATAGTTAGATTACCATGTCTCCCAAGATTCCAAAGGACTCTTGTTAAAAAGATTTCAAATTGAGGGGCGCCTGGGTGGCTCAGTGGTTGGGCATCTGCCTTCAGCTCAGGGCGTGATCCCGGCGTTCTGGGATCGAGCCCCACATCAGGCTCCTCCGCTGGGAGCCTGCTTCTTCCTCTCCCACTCCCCCTGCTTGTGTTCCCTCTCTCGCTGGCTGTCTCTCTCTCTCTGTCAAATGAATTAAAAAAAAAAAAAATCTTTAAAAAGATTTCAAATTGAGAATCAGAATTTTAGAATTGGAAAGTCCTGAGATCATTTAATCCAACACACTCATTTTCCTAATGACCTGAAGAGGTCTAGTGACTCTCTAGTCCTTGCTTTTTCTACCTGTCTTGTAGGTGTTATTTCCATAGTAATACTGTGTAAAGATGTCAGCACCAAAAACCAATAATGGAGGGCACCAGAATCTTAATGCATTTTATGGTTTGTACTGTAGCCTTGGTTTTATGGGTTCTGTTTCCTCGGGATCACAAAGTCAATTTTTTTTCTTTTTGTCTGTTACATACCCAGGTTCTGTGCTGGGCACAGTGGTATTTAATCAGTGCTTGTTGAGTGACTTGACTAATTAAGGAGCTACCAGGGACAAGAATATGCAGTGTTGGAAGCGTGAAACCCTATTGCTTAAAGCATAGTGAACAAATCCAGACCATTGTTCATTTAAGATGCATCGTCTTTGGGATGCCTCTTGTGATTTAGGGCCCTAATTAGGCTAACATCCCATTTTTCCGTGGCCCATTGTACCTCAGGTAGGTAATGTCAGAAGGACCTGATCTGTGCCCAGGGTAGTTTACAATCAGCCTCTGTCATAAACAGTTACACCACGGAGTGATTTTCGGAATAGTTTGTTTGCTTTCCTTTGGCAAATAGCATCCTTTTGTCTTTGTCTTTTAGAATATAGGAACTCTTGGGGTGCCTGGGTGGCTCAGTCGTTAAGCATCTGCCTTCAGCTCAGGTCATGATCCCAGGGTCCTGGGATAGGGCCCATCGTCGTGTTCCCTGCTCAGCAGGGAGCCTACTTCTCTCTCTTCTGCTCCGCCTGCTTGTGTTCCCTCTCTCGCTCTCTCTGTCAAATAAATAAATAAAAATCTTAAAAAAAAAAAGTATAGGAACTCTCAAAACTTATTTGAAGATTTTATAAAGAGAACAAGCTCTTACCACAGGTGAATTTGTGAGTACTTAATACAGATCAGTTTTAGGAAATGCCATTATTCGTTGTCCTATTTTCAGCTGTACTCTATGGTAGACTAAAAGTTTATTTAGGTACAAAGCTATTTTGAGAGAGAGGGAGAGAGAGAGAGCACAGTTATCTCAAGAGACTATCCAAAAATATACTTCTATATTTTATAATTTATTTGTATTAAAATTCTGATGTGTTTTAAATAAATAAAAGGCATTGAAATTGTGATTCTGAAACACTTTTAGAACTAGATTTTGCTTTCTCAGATATGTATTTTAAAACAAATGTGTATCTTTTTTTTTTTTTTTTAAAGATTTTATTTATTTATGTGACAGAGAGACAGCCAGCAAGAGAGGGAACACAGCAGAGGGAGTGGGAGAGGAAGAAGCAGGCTCCCAGCCGAGGAGCCCGATGTGGGGCTCGATCCCGGAACACCAGGATCACGCCCTGAGCCGAAGGCAGACGCCTAACGACTGCGCCACCCAGGCGCCCCTTAAAACAAACGTGTATCTTTTACCTCATCCCATGAAAGTGGTGGCATTTGGGTGCTTATTCTGAGCCCTTAGTCCTTGGTCTGTGTATATAAATTCTCGTTTCTTTATTCAGATTCTACGTGAGTACGACAGTACCACTATCTCCTAAAGTGTTCCTCCTGAGAAAACGTAATTCATGGTCTCTATCAAGAAGGGAAACTTCTGTGTCTCCGCTTTCCCAGCACATAAATAGTATTTAAGAGAGGCTTGACATTGGTGACATCTTGAGAATAAAGGTCTTGCCTTTGGAAACTAGAACACAAGTAGTTTCTGAGGAAGGTTTTTTTCTTTAGGGCGGATTAAAGGTTGAAATGGAAAAGTTGTTCGCTATTCAGTACTGTCTTTAGTTGCTTTGTACAACTGTACTTTTGTCGTATTTTCTTCATTTAGTTTTTGGTCTTTAGTTAATGAAACTGACTAGGGATTAGGGAAAGTGTAGTCCCAAGTTTGTAAGCGTGATACTAATTAGTTGTATGATCTTGGACAAATTATTTAACATCTGTGTTCTTTAGTTTATTTTAATGTGTAAAAGGGGGAAATAATAAGACCTATCTTAAAAAATTTTGCAAGGATAAATTTTCATATAAAGACCATAGAACTATGCCTAGCCCATAGTATGTGCTTATTAAGTGTTAGTTAATGATAGTGTCAGAAAAGATGGTGAGATCATGTTAGGGATTGGTCTGTTTAGGCTTTACCTGAGGATCGGAGGGTTTGAGAAACGATTTGAGTAGTTTTGAAGGGTAAGTAGAAATTGGCTAAGTGGAGAGAAGGAGGGCATTACAGATTTGGGGGAATGGCATGAGAAACAAGGTAGAAAAGGAAAGGAAGGGAAGACCGTATTATAAGCCGTTTTGGCTGGAGTGGACAGCTCAGAAATTCAATGTAACAGTGAAACTCTTCTGAGAACTGGAAAATGAATGGAACGGTAAGGTGAAGAACGTAGGTAGTCTGAATTGGCCTCCTGTCATTTGGCTGCTTCCCAGGAAGGCCTCATGGAAGGAGCTACCGCCATGCTCAGGGATTCCCTGATCCACTGCTGTGCCTCCTTGACTTTTTTTCTCCCCTTCTTCTGGTTACACTCTGCAGGTAAGTTATAAACTCCATCTTTCTCAGTGTCATTGGCCAACTCAAGAGTTTTTCCAAGGAAAGGATTTAAAAAGAGCTTGCTAGGACTTCATGGAATGTTTTGAAAATGAATTAGGTTAGCCTTTTGGCCATAGGTAGAGAGAAGAGCCTTACCTGCTGCTCTTTTCCCACAGACTGGTGGAGGTCAAGGACTTTCTCAGCAGCTTTAGGGAAAGGAAAGGCTTTTTTTTTTTCCTCTTTAAAAAGTTGTGTGAAGTCTTCCTTTCGATATTTTCTAATTTCAAGATGTTTTTAAGACACATTTTCTCTCTTGAAAAAGAACTCTTGTCTTGGGAGCACTTACTCTCAGAGATAATCAAGAACTGCAATGAAAAGTAACATTGTAAGTTCATTATATTGACCATGGTCTGCATAAGGAGCGATGTAAAAGAAAAGAAGCATTTTTGCCTTAATATTCACCCTAACCACACCCCTTGTGTGTGTGTGTATGTATCTGTATGAAGGTGTGCATGTTACATATGTGTATATATTTCTAATTATTATTTCAGTCCTTTTCCCAGAAGGACTCTGTGGCTACAGAATGGTATAGGCTTTGTGACTGTGCAGTTTCCATCATGTCATCACAAGTCTCCTGCCCTGTTCAGGTTTCATGAATGGCTAAAATAAGTGGCTTCAGAATGTATGGGTTAACATACACTCTGACCCTTCGGTTATTTTAGTCATACGTTTCAGTTTGTATAAAATAAATGAATGCCCTATTTTAACAAGTATTTATGTTCAAGTTTTTGTGTATTTTTAAAGGAATTATGAGTATTAGAATTTATAAAAAGAGTGTTTTTGTGCTTATTTTCACAAGTAACATTTAAATGTTGCTGTGGACTCAGCAGGATTAATGACAAGGTCCTCATTGATAGGTCCTCTTGTTCATTCTAATCTTAAGTGGATGTATTTTGTTACCTCCGCTTTCTTTCTTCTCTAAAAGGGTACCATTGCAGTCAGTACACATATCAGTCAGTACACATACTTCAAGATTTTTTTTAGTAAGTTGCTAGTGAACTTTACATTTCATCATTTTGCAGTGTTTTCCCATCGTGTTTATTAAATCATTTTTGTGTACATTCTACTATGCAGAGAGCTTTCTGCCTAGCAAGCAGGTTTCATTTCTAATACCAGCTCTGGTCAGTTGATAATCGATTGGTTTAGCTCACTGCTTTGAGAATTCTTATGCTATAACCATCTCTGTTATGTTTAGCAGAAAGGAGTACCTTGATTGATTAGTGCTGTGTGACTATGAGCATTGGATGGAAGAGTGGTGGCATACATAGCTTTGTCAACTGAAAAGGGATGTATGGATATATTCAGACCTTTGATTCATTCCTTCATACGTGAAGATTATCTATAATTGTTTTTCTGAATTCACTTGAAACAGCTTGTGATTTTCTATATTGTTATTCATTCTGACTCTTCTCTACCAAGGCAGAATTAATCATTCCTTTATTGTTGCTACAATAGCCCTTTATTACCTTAATTTTAACTCTTATTCATCATTAATCATTTACTTGTCTGGCTCAACTGTGGATTGTGAACTTAAAGGAAAGGACAGTACTTTATTTATCTGTGCATTGACCCTTGAACAACAAGGGTTTGAATGGCGTAGGTCCACTTATGTGCAGATTTTTTCCATAAATACAGTACAGTATGATAAAATGTATCTTTTCTCCCTTTTAATTTTTTTTAAATATTTTATTTATTCATTTGAGATAGACAGAAAAAGCACAAGCAGAGGGGAGAGGCAGAGGGAGAGGGAGAAGCAGACTCCCTGCTGAGCTGGGAGCCAGACATGGGGCTTGATCCCAGGACATGGAGATCATGACCTGAGCCAAAGGCAGACACTCAACCATCTGAGCCACCCAGGTGCCCCATCTTCCTTTTAATTTTCTTAACATTTTTTCTTCTCGAGCTTACTTTATTTTAAGAATACAGTATATAATACATATAACACACAAAACGTGTTAATGGACTGTTTATGTTGCCGGTAAGGCTTCTGGTCAACAGTAGGCTCTTAGTAGTTAAGTTTTGGGGGAGTCAAAAGTTACGTAATGGATTTTTGACTGAAGGGTGTATTGGTAACACTAACCCTGCATTGTTCAATAGTTAACTGTATGCTTAATACCACTATGCTTGGTATGTGTCTCATATGTTCAAAAAGTAAGATAGTTTATTACTTTCTTAATGACCTGGATGATATCTTATATGAACAATGAGATTGATTATATTTGAAGACGAGGTGATTAGATCTAAGTCATAGGGTGCTGGTGACGTGAATCAAAAGGAAGAGGCAGATGCTCTAGGTAAGAGTACACAAGTCAGTGTTTTTTGGAATACAGAGGGACTTGGGGTTTGAGTCTCCTGAGAGAATGGTGATACCATTAGAAAAACAAAGATGAAAGAAAGGCTAGATTTGGGTGGGATGAGTATGTTTTTGGAGAGGTTGGATTTTGATCAAAAACATTTGTATATTTTAGATGGAGGACTGGAGGTAAGAATTTGGTAGTTTGGTTAGTTGACAGCTTCCTTTAACATGTTCCATAGCACCTTACTTTATTATAATTGTTTGTTCAATGTCCATCTTTCCTCTTAGGCTCTGAGCTCCAGTAGGGCAGGGAACATGTTTTGTTCAAAGCTGTATCCTCAGTTACAAATATAATTATTGGTATGTGGCAGGCACTCCGTGAATAATTAATTGTTCAGTGATTTAACTCTACACTACTAGTTGACTGAAATTCTATCCAGTGTTGTCTTTAATTTTTATTTCTGATTAGGATTACTAGTTTTAAAATTATTTGGGTAATTGCTTTTCATAGAATCACTGGAATTTTAAACTTGAGATCTTAGAAATCTATGGCACATCCCCCAGTTGGATACTGGAAAGGTGAAGTCACCTACCCAAAGTTATTGGACCACACTCCAGATTTAGCTATATACGTATTTACTGATGGGGAGAGCCATAGTTATTTATTCAAAGAAATATGCGTACAGTGTATGTCTTTCAGGCTAATGAGGGGGGAAGGACAGAATGATGGCTTGAATGGACTGTGGAGATTTCGTAGTGTAGCTTTCTCTTCCTCTTGTTTAGTCATTTCTATCCTTTCTAGTACTTTGACCAGTGGTCATGGAAAAGATTAGAAAGTAAATGAAATTTTATTTGTGCTTGCTAGCAACATTAAATTTTTTAGTTTCTAATGATTAACATGAGTTTCTGGGTAAGTTATTGATCTTCTTTCCTCCTTCCATGTCCATATTAGCATGGTGAATAATGTTTCTGGGTTCATCATTATTTGATGTGCTATTGGACTTTTGTGTGCTATTGGACTTTGTTTATACAATGCCCTCTATAAAACAAAGTAAGAAAAGGTGGATCTGCCTGAGACCACAGTCAGAAGATAAAATTTTAAAATTCGTCAAGTCTCAGGGTGCCTGGGTAGCTCAGTTGGTTAAGCATCTGACCCTTGATCTCAGCTCAGGTCTTGATCTCAGGGTCTTGATCTCCAATTCTGACTTCATTGTCTACAAGTGTAAAATTCACCAAGTGTCTTTTTTAAGGTGTGGACATTGATCATCAGATTACAATAAACTTCCAGTATTTTTTTTTAAAGATTTTATTTATTTATTTGACAGAGAGACAGCTAGAAAGGGAACACAAGCAGGGGGAGTGGGAGAGGGAGAAGCAGGCTTCCTGCTGAGCAGGGACCCCGATGCAGGCATGACCTGAGCCACAGGCAGGGCACTTAACGACCGAGCCACCCAGGCGTCCCAAACTTCCGGTATTTTATTTTATAGGTTCCCAAAGACGGTACACTTTTGTTTAGAACAAATAACAAATATTTCCTTAATTTGAATTAGATTTTTAAAAAAACATATTACGATTTGTTTTTTTGTTTCAGTATCAAGATAAAGAGGAAGTTGTCTTATGGATGAATACTGTTGGGCCCTACCATAATCGCCAAGAGACATATAAGTACTTTTCACTTCCATTCTGTGTGGGGTCAAAAAAAAGTATCAGTCATTACCATGAAACCCTGGGAGAAGCACTTCAAGGAGTTGAATTGGAATTTAGTGGTCTGGATATTAAATTCAAAGGTAAGTAAATCTTAATAGTCCTTATAACACAAGTTAGATTGAAGACCAGGGTTTCTCAGTTTTGGCACTGTTGACATTGGAGCCAAATAATTCCTTTTTGTGGGAGGCTATCCTGTACATTCTAGGATGTTTAGCAGAGTTCCTGACTCCATCCAGTAGATGCCAGTCGCACCCTCCAGTTGTGACAACCAAACCTGTCTTCAGACATTGATTGATCTTAGAGAACCATGGCTCTAGACTCTAAAAAATGTTTTAATCTACAAGTTAAGTGTATTGCATTTAGAAAAGTGTGTTAGTAACAGATTTTTTTGGAATATTTGTAAAATAATAAAGTAAAAATTGTTAAGAAAATTCTACTTCCTAACCCATTTCTTTCTGAAAAGTGATTTCTGGTAAACCTCTAGTGATTGGATATATGTGGTTGGGGAAGGCCTCATTGATTCGTAATTTCTGGAGGTTCAGGGATGTAACAGAGTATATGGGATACTTAAAATTTTTGTGTAAAGCCTCAAATCCAAACTTGTACCATTGGCTCAGAATGTATTAGTCTGCGTGTATTAATTTACTCTCTCAATTTCTGTAGGGTAGTGTGGTTTTCAATTTTAAGTCAGGGACACCTAGGTGGCTCAGTTGGTTAAGCATCTGCCTTCGGCTCAGGTCATGATCCTGGGGTTCTGGGATTGAGTCCCCCATTGGGCTTCTTGCTCAGTGGGGAGCCTGCTTCTCCCTTTGCCTGTTCTGCCTGCTGCTCCCCCTGCTTGTGCTCCCTCTCTCTCTTTTTCTGACAAATAAATAAATAAAATCTTAACAAAAAATTCAAGGCAAAGACTTGTTAAAATTGGAAAAAATCCTCATCTATTTATTATGCTGGTATCTATTTTATCAGGCCCTTTAAGTGTGTTTAAACTTTTAATTTTCCTCTGTGAAATTTGCCAGAGTGTATTTCCTGCATAGACATTTTTAACTCCACAAGCAGAAGCCTGAGTAATTGAATTTTTACAGGATCTGTGATTAGGCATCTTGATTTTTGAATAGAGCTTGGATCTTGTAATCAGGAGCTTTGAATTTTAATCCTATTTCTTTTACTGTATTGATTTTACTGAAGTTCTTTACTCTAATTTTGAGTTCATTGTCTACAAGTGTAACATTAACAGTAACTGACTTCTGGTATTTTTGCACTTTTGAGAGGAGGATGTGATTGAGAGATTTTATTGATTGATTGATTTTATTTATTTATTTGAGAGAGCGCGCGCCAGTGAGAGAGAGTGCCAGCGAGGGAGAGAGCATTGGTGGGGGGGGAGAGGGAGAGGGAGAAGCAGACTCCCCGCTGAGCAGGGAGACCAATGTGGGGCTTAATCCCAGAACCCCAGGATCACCCATCTAAGCCTAAGGCAGAGGCTTAACTAACTGAGCCACCCAGCCTCCCTGAACTGAGATATTTTAAAAATAATATTTTACAGATAATGTTTAATTTTGATTGGTTAAATTTTATTCTTGTGTTTAGAGTATTTTTTGTTACTGTTGTTGAAAATTGGTATATGTATTTGCATTCTTCTCCCCCATTCCTCTCCACCACTATATTCTTTGAAGCTTAATCATAAAATTAAGTTGTAAATTTAAACCACAGTGGCCTGGCCTGTAACTTTATAAATTATTGTGAACATGCCCTGAGGCTTGCATTTTAATTTAATCAGGTAACCTAAATATCTAATTGCAAGTAAGGGGAAAACTTAGAGTGTGGGATCTTTGAACACCTCAACCTGCATTTATTCACATAACTTTCTCCTTTTTTGTGTTTGGTGCACATTTCTAGTTTACTGAAGAGGAACCCGACAAAGCGAATAGGCAAAAACTCTTGAGTCCTACTTTTGCTACCATGGACAGATTTCAGCACTTTTTGAAATCTTCACCCTATTTACTAAAGAAGAGCTGTCTTCACCTTTTTTCTTTTATGAGTTCCTTGAGGCTGAGATGGAAAAATTGTTTAGATAGAGGGAAACAGTTTTCATGGGCTACAAAAGTGAGGTTTACTTTACTTTCGGACTGAGCACCTTTAGATGAAAAGAACAAGAACTGGCCGGGTGTTATTCCCCAAGAGCTGGCGGTTCCTTGGAGTCTTGTCAGCTCTGCACCTCCAACGCGGATATGCTGCTAAGGGAGCCGCTAAATTAAGTGGTCCAGATGAAAAAGTAAATGCTGATTAGATTTCTCTTTCTACTGTAGTCCCTTGCTTGCCCTGTTCAGACACATAGTTGATCATGCTTTGAAAAATGTTTTATGAGGTTTCCTGGTTATTTATACTGTCATAGAATTTTAAAGGTTGGATGCACCTTAGAGATTGTGTCATCTGATTTCCCCTTAGTGAGGCCCAGAGATGAAATGATTTGCCCAAGGCATATCACAGCATATTAATAATGCCACAGAAACTAGAACCTTCTGTCCCTATGTGAATTATAGAAATATTTATATTGTTAATCTTTTCATCTCTCAAGTGTTTGATTTTTAAAGGTTCTTCTGAAGGCATAAGAAAATAAAATTTTGGAAATATTTTGAAACTAGAAAATACTGTGTATATGTATACATACACACATGTGCACATAGATATACACACACACCTTTCTTTAAATTTAGTAGATTCCATCAGGCTAAATGGATTGGTATATCATAAAGTGAAGGTCACTAAATAGACTTTTAGGGAACGAATAAGAGTTTTAAGTCTAATGTAGGATGCCTCTTACTTGAGATTTTACACACCACTCTTTTCCCCCCTAATAAATATACTACCACTAGACAAAATACAAAATTGAGAACATTTAGAGAAAATTAAGAAGAGAAGGGCAGAATTAAATGGGGTATCTTTGAGGGCGCCTGGGTGGCGCAGTCGTTGAGCGTCTGCCTTCGGCTCAGGGCGTGATCCTGGCGTTCTGGGATCAAGCCCCACATCAGGCTCCTCCGCTGGGAGCCTGCTTCTTCCTCTCCCACTCCCCCTGCTTGTATTCCCTCTCTCGCTGGCTGTCTCTCTGTCAAATAAATAAATAAAATCCCAGTGCCGCCTCTGCCTACCTGTGTAGTCATGGACAAATTATTCTGCCTCTTTGATCTCATTGTCCTCATCTGTGAAATGAGGGAAATAACATCCATTTGATAGAGTTGTTCGATTTAAGTGAGGTAATTTATGTAGAGCATTTATCAAAGTTCCTGATACATAGTTCACATTTTAAAAATGGCCGTCAATATGGATACTGATAGCACATAATGTGGGTCTCTAGTTCCAACTTAATTTGTTACTAGCAATTATGAAATGTTAAATTAGTTTACTGATTTTTTATCTCAAGCTGTTGCACTAGCCCGCTGGGTACTTCAGTTAGTTCTGCTAGGACAGGGACAGTGGCATTCTTGCTCACTCTTGCATCCTTAGCTATGAAGACATTGTAAGCTCTCAATAAACTGTGTAGCACCTGGGCAGTTTGTGCCAATCTGTTCTTTAGGTAATTGGTTCGCTGTGATCTTTAGATGATCTGAAATAGTAGTTCCTTACCAGGGGCGGTCACTGTCCACTCCCCTCCCCTTCATTTGAGAATTCTTACAGTATAATGAAGGATATTGTTGAAAAGTTGATGGCTTCTAAAGGATTCTTTTCTCCCGTTTGTTTTATTGATCTTCATTTGAATTTTCTTTTCCTTGAATATCCCAACTTAACAGAGGGATGAAATTGTTTCATAAGTATTTCTTCTGCTTCTCTGGAGTGAAATGATAAGTTGAGAGTACTACAGATAGAAATGCCAAGGGCCAGTTAGAGTCCTATATATTTCGAATTCAGGGATTCTCAATCTTAACGATTTTCATCCTCAATGTTATGAGGTGTATTATCCTTATTTTTCAGATGAGGAGTTGGGCCCCAGAGGTTAAGTAACTTGTCCAAGGATTCACAGATGGAAAGTGGCAGAGTAAGGATTTGAACCTAGGGAATGCAATGCTAGAGTTTGAGCTTTTAACCACTATGCAGTGTGTCCCTCCAGATAGCTGTCTGGTGGTGTAAAGGCCTGATGGCCGAAGAGTGGGGAAAGGGCTGAGGAAGTGGCAGGTTCTTTTCATTCAGCCTAAAGATTTTTATTTAAGTTAATCCCCCCACCCTGTTTTCAGTTCCTGGATTCTACTCTCCCTGCAGTCCCTAATTCTGCAGCCTCCATGGTGGTGGTCTCTAAGAGAAGGTGCCTCTGGTCTACTGTAGGGGGAGTTGAGGTTATTCATCTAGCTTTGTAATGGGTGGAGAAGGGGACTTGGACATCCAAGCCTTCCATAAACGTATTTTTATACAATTCCCCTGTGTGTTCAGCCCTACATCTGTTCCCTACTTTTCAATGTGTGTCTCAAGTGTCTCTTGTGTTCAGTGACACCAAACCCCTTTCTTCTGTTACGGTTTCCTCTGCTTTGCTATTTTCTGTTCATTTTCAATTTTCCAAAAATATGCTGAGATATTTTCTTACTGTCTTCTTCTTCTCCTTGTGTACTACATCCTTTTTATTCCTTTATTGACTTTTTAATGGGGTTTCAGGAGGGAAAAGACACATACTTGTGGTTAATCTGCCTTGTTTAATTGGAAGTCAGGGAACTCGGTGCCATATTTTGTCCTCCTGGTTTTACCCAGTGTTTTAGCCAGACCAAATAATTTGAATCTTGTACGGAATCTTGATTCTAGGTATTTTGAATTCTTGGTGCTAGCAGTTCCTTAAACCTTGTGCTAACTGCAAATTTGAATAGCGTGGGCTTTTTATAAATTCTTATTCAAGCCATTGATAACATTGTTCTACTCCAGATTGATATCTATCTTTTTTCCCCAAAAGGATGTATATGTATATATTTTTTTCTGATTTTGATGTGATGATATAGGATCAGTGTATAAAATTTAGAAACTACAGAGAAATATAAAGAAGGAAATAAAAATCATCTGGATGTAATTACCATTAACATTTTCTTCCATCCTTCCTTCTTTCTTTACATTCATCCACATTATTTAGAGTTTTTAAAAATCAGGTTCATGTTATTTATCTGATTTTAAAAAATTGGTGTAACATATAGTGTTTAGTATTTGTCAGATACTGCTTATTAACTCTTAATAAGTTATATATAAATTAGTTTTTACTCTTCTTATTTTAACATCTATGAGCTTGTCTTCATATTGTTAATTACTTTTTTAAAAATATGTTTATGTAGTATTCTATAACTTGGATATTGTAATTTTTCCCATTTCCCAGTTATAAGATAATCTGATTATTTTCCTTCTTCCTTTCCTCCCTTCCTTCCTTCCTTGCTTTTACTTTTTACCTCTTTTTCCTGTCAGAAATAATGCATTTGGCTACCCTAGCACATAAGTATTTTAATGCGTCTCTGAGTCTTTTATTAGGATAAATTCTTGGAAGTGGAATTAGTGAATCAAAGAATATAAACATTTTTAAGGCAGTTCTTGATGCATGTTGCCAATTAGTCATCTAGGAAAAAATTGTACAGTATATATGGCAGATAGGTTGGTCAGTTAATCAGTACTCATGTATATGCTCAACATGACTATTCCAGATTGTCCAGTCCATTTTTTTTCATTCAGCAGTTCTTAAGTGTTTCCTGCCTTCCAGCAGTGTGGTAGACTCTCTGGATGTACAAAGTTGAACCAGAAGCTCTGGCTTCAGGGGTCCATGGGTTCTCTGAAATTGTACGCTTAGTTTTGTGTGAATGTACATTTTAGAGGGGGCAAGGGAAATATTACTTTCATTGAATTCTCAGAGGGGTGTGTAGCCCGAGGAAACTTAACACTGTCTGTGAATGTATTGACACTTTTATTTTTTTATTTTTTATTTTTTTTTTAAAGATTTAATTTATTTATTCGGCAGAGATAGAGACAGCCAGCGAGAGAGGGAACACAAGCAGGGGGAGTGGGAGAGGAAGAAGCAGGCTCATAGCGGAAGAGCCTGATATGGGGCTCGATCCCATAACGCCGGGATCACGCCCTGAGCCGAAGGCAGACGCTTAACCGCTGTGCCACCCAGGTGCCCCTGTATTGACACTTTTAATCCTTAAAACAACTCTAGGAAGGAGAGAGCATAGATGTTATCTCTGTTTTATGGCTGAAGGATCTGAGGTTTACAGAAGCTAAATGAATTTTTTAACTCACATAGCCAATAAATAAAGACTGAAACTCTTAAGTTTCTATCTTTTTTTTTTTTTTTTTTTAATAAATCTGTCTATATTGACTTCATGAAAAACTGCCAAGTGCTGTTGAATTTGAGGTTGAGCATTTGTGATTTCCAGTTTGGTAATGCTGTCAAAAGAGAAAGCTAATAAAGCTAGGCATGATATATTCTTAGAGAACTCAAATAATTACCACATTCTTTTTTCAATGTTTTCACTCTCTGTTTGAGCTTTATTAGTTATTAGTCTGGGATGTTATTATGAATTGATGACAGACTTATTGGCAGGTAGTTTCCAGGAACTACTCTTGCTCTCTGCTTTTGAAAAATCAGTATTAACAGTTGTCACTTTATGCCTTTGGTTTTGTTTTTTCCCCTCATGTAACGCCTTTACACTGGCGAGATCTTAATTGCATCCTCTTCAGAATTGAGAGGTGTGTGTTTCGTCTGAGAAAGGTATGCCCTTTTATAATTTTAAAGCAGTGATTTATGGTGGTAGATTTTTCAGGAGATTTTCCAGTTCTGCAGAACGCTGAATGATGATCTGGCATATTCAGGCACATCACATTAGTTACCTTCAAAGCGGCGCCCTCCCGAGAGAAGCGCTGTTCTAGCTGAGCAACCAGACTCTTCAATTATTTGTGATGTTTGTATTTGCCCACATGCCTGCAAGAGGAATTTCATTAAAATATGATCAACTAAGGTCCTTTTTATAGCCTGCCATCAAGATAGGTTTTCCCCTTTGACCACATTTCTTTACTAGATTTTACATCAGTGAAAGATACTCTTCAAGACTTCTTTGTGAATCATTCTGAGATAACTCTGCTCAAAAATTTCATTTGTTTAAATTGGCATTTTCTCCTATATACACACACACGCAGACACCCTAATCATACACAGATGCATGTGTGTATACATACTGTAATACACTTCATGTTTTCCTTTGCCAAATAAATGGAAAATCATGCTTTTAAAATTTGCTAAAATTTTTTGCTTATTTGTTTAGTGCCTGTTCTGTGCAGGGTACTGAAACAGGCATAGCTCAGGGTAAAAAGGATATAATCAGTATAGACATAGCTCTCAAGACCTGATGGTCTTTTGAGGAAGTAAGATACTGGTATGAGGTTATAAGTGTTATAGACCTGGGTACTGTAGGGAGGTATGGAGAGAAAGCCATGGGACTTCAGAGAAAGAGACAGGCTGTGGGGTTTGAGAGGTGTGAGGGGTGGGGAATCAAGGATTACTCTGTGGAGGAGAGGGTAGGGGGATGGGAAGTATTTTAGGATGGGCATTTGTGGTGGACTTCCCAGCATAGGCAAAAAAGTCCAGAGGCCAGGAGAGCACAAGGTGTGTGGGAACTGCAGGTAGTTGAGTTTGGCTGGAGTATAGGGAGAGAGGATGATAGATAGTTGGGTGAGAGAGAGCTGAACACAGTTCACACTATGAGGAATCTTAAAAGCTTTATCAGGTCAGTGCCATATTGTATATCTCAGAACTTCATACATAAAACCGCCACATTGTTAATGGTGATTGTCAGTGACTGTCTGATTTTAACAGCAAGGGATTTGGTGGCTTTGCAGTGTTTCACTGTGAGGTCTCCCACAGCCGTTTGTTGCTACCGAAGCCTGGACCTTCCTGTGGTTCTCTTTTTCCCCTTGTTGCTGTAGTTGCCTGCTGCCCTTTGTGCAGTGTTGCACTCCATGGAAATCCTGTTTGGGGACCTCTTGCTACCGTTTCTCCTAGCTCCTGCTGGAAGAACCCTTTATAGCCACATTGTGGCCTAACCCTCCCTCCATTCTCTGCTCAGGCGTAGTTTTTGCCATTATGAAAATCCTAAATTCCTTGATGCCTAAAAGGGCCTTAATAGAAAGGAAATCTGTATGGGAGCCATTGTTGTTGGAGACAACAAAGTGGTTATCTTCTCCTACTTTGGGAGTAAAAGTATTTCCCTATCCCTCCTTTATGGGACTTCAGTGTTTCCTGCCATCTTCGGTGTTGTGGGCTTGGGGTACCCACTCTGGGCTGAGCTATAATAAGGGGAAGCTGTTCTCTCTTGTTGAGGGTTGGGGAGACAAGTTGGAAGTGTCTGGAGTTACAACTCAGATTGCTGTTTCTCATGGAAATAATATTGTAGTTGGCCACTAATCATGGTTCAGCTGCAGTTTATGTTTAAGAAGTTTTAATCAACATTTAAGAAAGTTAACGTCGTTTCTTGGGGGGAATCGTATTTCAAGTTCTTAATAACCAATGATACAGTACAGGAGAACTTAAACAGCTGTGCTTTCTTTTTGTATTGTTGTTAAGATTTATCTTTTATTCTCATTGTGTAAGTAATATATGAAAACAATTTAATAATTTCAGTGGACATCTAGAGTGTTGCAGGTTTTTTGGGTTTTGTTTCATTTAGAAACTAATGACCATAAGCATATTTTTCCAGTTTTATTGAGAAATAATGACATATTTCACTGTATAAGCTTAAGGCATATAGTATGATGGTTTGATTTACGTATTGTGAAATGATTGCCACAAATAGGTGGAAAGAAAAGAAGAGAAGAATGAAGAAAAAATTTTCTCATTGTGATGAGAACTCAGGATTTACTCTTAAAGACCTTCGTATGTATCATGCAACAGTGTTACCTATAGTCACCATGCTGTACATTGCATCCCTAGTACCTATTTATAAGAACGTTTTGAAAGCACATTTTTGAAAGGTTTATAGGTTAGAGACCATCTGAACAATATTGTGGTAGCAGTATTTTTGAAAGCAGTCAAGAGTGGAAATGACTCATCTCTAGGGGACCTTTGGGTAATTTATAAACAGTGACACCTGCTAGATAGAGGTTTGTATTTTAATCTTTCTAATTATGAAGAGTCACTGGGATTCCTCATAGAATCTGTGGCCTCTAGTGTCTTGCATTTCCAAGAATGTTAAAAATGAATATTGATCTCAGAGATCTTAAAGCTAGAAGTTGTTCTAATTAGGATCCTATTTTTGAGTTTTTGTATATGTTAAACAAAAACTTGTTTATGTATTTTAAGCGTTCTTATTTTTGTTTTTTAAACCAAATCATCCATTTAAAATTATTTTATAAATGTTCTTATATAGTTTTCTTTATATAAAGGACAATTTTTTCATGTAATAAGATAATCTTGGAAAAGGAAGATGGTTAAATTGTTTTACTTTGAAAACCCTTCAAACATACATAAAAAGGGAAAGAATTCTGTACTGAACCCTCATATAGTTATCACCTGGATTCGACGATTAGGAATACAAATTTTACCTTGAGGAAATGTTGGTTTTTTTCTTGCATTATTTTTCCTATAACTGTTTTACAAACAGTGTGCTAATTTGCAGTTTTTATCTTATGCAGATGATGTGATGCCAGCCACTTACTGTGAAATTGACTTAGATAAAGAAAAGAGAGATGCGTTTGTGTACGCTATCAAGAATCACTACTGGTACCAGATGTACATAGACGACTTACCGATATGGGGTGGGTATTGTATGTTCTGGTTAAAGTTTGGGAATATTTGTGTAATAAGCACGACTTATGTCACCAGTCTTAAGGTGATTGATTGTACTCTGAATCAGGAAGTGTGTTTTCAGTGTTTTTCCACAGAATGATTTTAACCGATTTTACGGTCCCCTTTACTTGAAGTGGTTTTAACATTGCTAAGCCTTGTATGAAACGCCCTCAAAATATAACTTTTAGATACAACTTTTCAGATTCAAGGGATTAAAAGGTATTTTGAACAATCTGAAATAGCCTCCCTTCCCCCATTTTTTTCATATCTTACTTTGACTTATTCTGTCAAATACAAAGGAACTAGATTTTGAAGTTTTATTTTGGCTTTCTCTCATGTGGAGCTGGTGGTATGGTTTTGAGATAAGACAGTCTCCTGAATTCCTTGTTTCACTAGTTCCTATGTTATTTTCCAAAACACTATCTGTTTAAAATTTTTTTCATTTTTTTTTTAAGATTTTTTTTTTTAAGTAATTTCTACATGCAGCATGGGGTCAGACTTACAACCCCAAGATCAAGAGTCGCATGCCCTACTGACTGAGTCAGCTAGGTGCCCCTAAAAATGGTTAATGTTTTAGCTCTTATTTATCTCTGTTAATGGAGAGGATCTATGGCATAGTTAATACAGACCTGTGCAAAATCCAAACTTTATTTGTGTTGGACATGATTACATTATTTAAGTCGTTGGTTTTTTTGTGTTTTTTTTTTAAAGAATATATTTACATGTAGCTTTGCAGGAGAATGATATTAGGGAAAGGAATTACATCTGTGTACTGTTGAAATGAGTTATAAACATAGCAAGTCAGTCTAAAGTAAGTGAATATTCTAAAAGGGGCGGAAAAAAAAAAACCCCGGGTAGTTGCATACTTACTGCAATTGGCAGGGCATTTGGGGACCACAGCTGCTCTTCATCCCTTTGTTTCTCATATGGGTGACAGCTTGCAAGGCACAGAGCTCTGCCAGATGTGTACTAGTGAGTGACTGGGTAGGGAGAGTCCCATAGCTGGTTTGGCTGCATTAAGATGGTGAACTTGTTAAGAATCTGATTAAATTATTTTAAATGCAAAACACAGCCAACTATCAGCCAGCGTCTTTGATCATATTATTCTCTTAGTTTTTTTTTTCCTTCCCCTTTGGACACCTGTTCTTTGTATAATGAATATTCGAATTCTTAAAATTGTTAGCAGACTACTACATTCATGAGCAGCAAACTGAAATACTGAAAATATCAGACCAGAGTTTAATGTAGTGCCAAGATAAAATTTGTAAGAAAGTCAATCTCAAGATATAATTGTATGCATCATTGCTACTCTGTTGCATGTTAATTAGGTATAAATAGTAAGCGTTTCATATAAATGACTGTAATTAGTATTACATTAACACAGGCATTTCTGTGATCAGCTCCAAGGGTAGCAAGAAGATGTGCTGAATATTCACTCAAGATTTCTGAGCCTGTAGTTCAGGAGAACCCGTTAGTCAGGGTTTCCTCTTTTTTTTTTGGTGAGAGAGAAGGTTACTCCCGTGTTCTTTTCCATTGCTTTTGGGTTTCTTGTCTGGAACCTTAGGGTTTTTTCAGTCATTTCCGTGGGTCTCCTTAGCAACATGGCAGCTGTGCTTTCCTGTCCTGAAGTAAATCTTTTTTAGCCCTGGGATTCTAGGGTCTGCCATGTTTAGGAGAGTACATTTGGGTGTCCGAGAAGGTCTGAACTATGGGAATTCTTGTCAGAAAAAAAATTCTTGCTTGGCCTTTTTCTGGGGTAAGTGTTTCAGTGTCTTTTAAAAGCCCCATAGAGAATAGCTTCTTATTTGGTGTAATTGTGCCTCCACCCGCAGAGTTTTCAGTGTAGATAGGTAAATAAACCTTGATGAAATTAATTATTAGAAGGATTTCATTATCCCTCTGCAACCTCAAACACAATGAAACTGTATTCCTTGAATTTGCATCAGTTTGAGAGAACGACTTTGGTTAATAAGCAAATAATCCTTAATAAGACATGATCTTTTTTCCCCCTAATACTTTAATGAGATGCACTGACCATAGAGGGAAGGCCCTACGTAGTTACTTGTAGTGGATAAGGCTCTTGGGAAGTCTATATGTTTGGGTAGGGAACATAGAGAACAGCTACCACCTGTTGTCCTGACACTGTTTGGGTCTTCTTTCAATATCCCAAACTATGATCAAAATGATCATTTTAGGGGCACCTAGGTCGCTCAGTCGGTTAAGTGTCTTCCTTTGGCTCTGGTCATGATTCCAGGGTCTTGGGATAAAACCCTGCTCAGCGGGGAGTCTCTTCTACCCTCTCCATCTGCCCCTCCCCTCCTGCTTGTGCTCTCTCTTTCTCTCTTTCATATGAATAAATAAAAAATCTTAAAAAAAAAACAAAACCACAATGATCATTTTAAACTAGTGCCTCATTAACATTTCTCTTACGCTCCTTTTGTTTTGATGATTTCCCAAGGAATAGGTCCAGTACTTGAAGCATAAAGAGGAGGCATTTTAAGTTTTGATACTGATACACACGTATGTGCAGCTTAGTTAGGCATATGTAGATCTTAGGTTATTAGAGAAAGTGCTACATTGGGCCTCTGGAGAACTTGGTTTTAATTTTAGTTTGACTACTACTAACTGGGTGACCATGCCAGATGGTGACCATACTTCCCTGAAATTTTCAGGTGTTAGGAAGTATACACATATAAGGTGATAATTATTACCATGAAGGTGATACTCATGACAAAGCAATGAACTTTGAGGATCAAATTAGTGATAGATTATGTTGAGCTGTTCATGATATGACCATGGTTTATGTTGGCCAAGTCGTTAACAAAGAGTAGAAGTCTAGCCTGTACTTTTGTCCTTTTCTAACCATGAAGAATAATGGTAATATTGCTTGTTTATAAAAACTTTTTTTATGGGCTTTTAGCTTCTAACATATTTTAAACATTAAGTGATATTACCTTATATAAAGTGTTACTTCTTTTGTAGGTATTGTTGGTGAAGCAGATGAAAATGGAGAAGATTACTATCTTTGGACGTACAAAAAACTCGAAATAGGTTTTAATGGAAATCGAATTGTTGACGTTAATCTAACTAGTGAAGGAAAGGTGAAACTGGTTCCTAATACTAAAATCCAGATGTCCTATTCAGTAAGTATTAAAATAATTGTGTACAGGAAGAAGTGTTTGTGACCTAATAGCAATAGTTAAGTGTGTTTTACTACTTCAGTAAATGAAAATAGGGTGCAACAGAATATTACTAAACCTGTATTTCCTTAATGTATGTAAGTAAGCCTCCTAAAAGCAGGGAGATTTGCTTCAGGTCTGTATTAATACGATACAGTTTACGCACTTGCAGGATTTACCATTGGCTTCAACAAAGTTTACCGTTGTAACTGAGCAGTTAGGGCTAAGCCAGCCGTGTCTTTTCATGGTTATATTTTTAGATTGCAGTATACCTTGTTGTTTCTCTTTCCTTTTTACTGTTGCAGATAGAGATGATGCTGTATTGAAAATAGCTGGATTGGTATAGTTTACCATGTTTTTGCTTTATCAGTTGGAATAAGATACTCCTGCAGAGTAAGAGCTAGTCAGAGCTCTTTGCAACTGTCAAGTTAATTCTGTTCCATTAGGATTAAAAATAGTGGAAAGAAGAAAAATCTGATGTAGGTAGCCTCTCTCTTCACCAGTTTTTTTCCTGATAGCTAGTGTGAATCCATTGCTAGTAGCCAGTTTTTGAAAGTTTTTTTTAAGCTTATGCATATGTAACTAGTGCAAATGATATTTATGTAACTGAATTTACAAAGAAGTTTGATAATTGTAATAAAATGAATGCAATCTAAAGTCAAAGATGGATAGATTCTTATTTTAATTGGTCTAGTTAATTCAGTTCTTATCACATTAATAGATCAGAGTATATAAGTCAGCAATAGTTAGTAGTCCTTGAAAACTGAAATGATCCCTCTATGTATTTTGGAAGTTTTGTTAATGCAGAGGAAAGTTGGTTAGTTTTTTTTTTTCATCTTACGTGTTTCAGCTTCTCAAATTGGCAGTAACTTTCCACCATTTCTCTAGCTTCTTGTTCTAAGTCTGTAAATCTTGCCTAATTTTGCTCAGGGCTTTATTATCAGCTTATTAATTTGTTTACCGGCCTTTATTTTTTAAGTGAAAATTTTTTTTTCAGGTGAAATGGAAAAAGTCAGATGTAAAATTTGAAGATCGATTTGACAAATATCTTGATCCATCCTTTTTTCAACACAGGGTAGGTAAATTGTGTATTTTAAGACATTCATTATGTGCTCAGTTTAGCAAACATTAACAAGCATCTGCCATATTGCAGGGCACTGCACTAAGGCCGTGGAGTTGAAACATTGGGCTTGTGGTGATTTCACCTGTGAGCTCAGAGTCCTAGGGTGATAGAGAGTTTGAGGGGAGCAGTTGAAAGCCCCCTTCATCATGCCTGTGCTTTAAACCAGTTTTGAGTAACACAAGGAAAGATACAACAAACCAAAAGCCAGAATTTTACTTTTATTATTAATGATGCTGATACTGAAAAATGTGACTTATGTCTGTGGACAGGTGGCCTTCTTAATATTAAAACTCAGAATTGGGGGCGCCTGGGTGGCACAGCGGTTAAGCGTCTGCCTTCGGTTCAGGGCGTGATCCCGGCGTTGTGGGATCGAGCCCCACATCAGGCTCTTCCGCTGTGAGCCTGCTTCTTCCTCTCCCACTCCCCCTGCTTGTGTTCCCTCTGCGTCTGCCTTCGGCTCAGGGCGTGATCCTGGCATTATGGGATCGAGCCCTACATCAGGCTCTTCCGCTATGAGCCTGCTTCTTCCTCTCCCACTCCCCTTGCTTGTGTTCCCTCTCTCGCTGGCTGTCTCTATCTCTGTCGAATGAATAAATAAAATCTTAAAAAAAAAATGAAATAAATAAATAAAATCTTAAAAAAAAAAAAAACACCAAAAAAACCCCCCTCAGAATTAGACTGATTTCTCACACTCAGTGCTGGACTTCTGTATATGAGCACCTGCCCTTGAGAAACTTAAAATGTGGAGAAACAAAGCAGAATGTGTGAATCCTCTAGGAAGGAACGGATGAGAGTGGAGTGAGACCAGAAACTTTTGCTGGTGGAAGTCTTTCCACATAAAAAGGAACATCAAGACTGGGAAGAAATGCCCCCACTTCCCACCAGCGATGTAAGATGGAGCTCAGACCATAAGTCCACTGGCATCGTTGCTGGTTTTGTACAGGTGGTAGCTTTGGTACTTTATAGGAAAAAATAGATTTATTTTAGTGGTTCCCTCCTTCAGGGATGGAGATGAAAGGACAACAGGCATAAGGGGATGACTTTCTTCCTGACTTGCCTCCTCTGTCTTTTGATCTGATCTTTTAGACTGGAATTCTGAAGTTTATTGGTACTCTAAGTTTTTATGGTCTAATATTTGTATCATTGCTGCCAGACTTCATCAGAACCTGTCACTACTTCTTAATATTCCTCTAGGTCCGAGCATGCTACTCCTGGACCTAAATTTCCTCCCCGGGGGCGCCTGGGTGGCTCAGTGGTTAAGCGTCTGCCTTCGGCTCAGGGCGTGATCCTGGCGTTCTGGGATCGAGCCTCATGTCAGGCTCTTCCGCTGGGAGCCTGCTTCTTCCTCTCCCACTCCCCCTGCTTGTGTTCCGTCTCTCACTGGCTGTCTCTCTCTCTGTCGATTGAATAAATAAAATCTTTAAAAAAATAAATAAATAAATTTCCTCCCCAGCCTCCACTTCCCCTACCCCCAGTGTGTTCTCTTCAGATGTAGTGTTCATGCAGTCTTGAACGTGGTTGAGGTATAGGCACAAATAACTAAAATGTTTAGATAATATTAGAAAATATGAGGGCTCTCAACTGACATTTCCTACTGGAATACCTGAGCCTGCCCTATTTCTCATGCCATTGGGTATTGATAACTTGGGGGAAAGGCTGCCATTTGGCATTTTCACTAGTAGAGAAATGTACCATATTTCTCCTTCTAGCAGTTATTAATTGAGCACCTGCTATGTGTCAAGCACAGTGCTATGTAAGTGGACTACATTAGAGAATGAAAGCAAAGATCTGCGCTCTCTTGGAGCTTATCCTCCTAGTAGGGGAGACCTGTAATAGACAAAGTAAGTTAAGGGTGTAGTGTGCTTGAAGATATGTCCTTCAGGAGAGAGCAGTGCAGCAGGAGCACCACAGGTGAGGCTGTAGTTTGAATATGGTGCTCAGGGTAAGCCTCTGAGATGCACTGTTGAGTAAAAACTTGAAGGAGTTGATGGAAATAAGGAATATGGATATGGGGGGCCAGGGAAGAGTACTCCAGGCAGGGGCAACAGCTTTGAAAAGCCTGGGTGGTGGAAACGTGCGGTGGGAATGCGCTCGGTGTGTTCGGTGTGCTTGAGGAATAGCAAGGAGGCCAGAGTGGCTGGAGCAGGGTGAGGGGAGGAGTAGTGGATGAGGTCAGAGAGTAGCGGGAGCCAGGTGATCCATGGCTGCTGTGGGGCCTTTGAATGCAAAGAGGGGCACGGTGTGTTTTCCACAGGGTAATGACAAATCTGACTTCTGTTTTAAAAGGATCATTCAGGTTATTATGTTGAAAAGAGGCCGTGTGGCGGGAGGGGAGAAGCAGGGAGATGAGAGGGTATTGCAGCAGTGCAGTGAGAGGGGAAGTGGCTCAGAGCAAGGTGTAGTGGCATAGTTGGTGAGAAGGTATCAGATTGTGGGCATATTGTGAAGGGGAGAGCCAACAGGGTTTCCTGATGGGTAGCAAGATAAAGAAAGGTTGACAAGAACTCACAGAGTTTTGACCTGAGCAACTATTAGATGGAGCTGCCATTACTGAGACAAAAAGTCTGTATTTGGAGGAGGCATGGAGGGGAAGCTCAGAGTACAGCGTGGGATATGTTGGTTTTGAAGTGTCTTAAGACATCCAAATGGAGATACTTAGCACCTAGTCGAATATATCAGTCTGGGGTTCAGGAGAGAGGTCTGGGCTAGAGATACAGATTTTGTAGCCACTGGCGTATAGATGGTATTTAAAGCCATGAGATTGGATGCAATTACCAAGGCAGAGTATGTAGAACTAGAAGAGGACCAAGGACTGAGTCCTAGGGGCAGTAAGACAAGATTAGGGAGAGTAGGGTAGACCAGCTTAGGCTCTGAGGAGATCCCAGGAAGGTAGGGGGGAAAGCTTGTGTGGTGTTCTGGAAGCCAAATGAAGAAAGAGTATCTTGGAGGAGACAGAGATTAGTTCTGTTGCTGCTGGGTCAGGTGAGGTGAAAGTGACTGTCGGATTCATTTGGAGTCATCGGTAAGCTTGACAAAGCAATTTGGGGGTAGCGATGGGGCATAATCTGAACAGAGCTGGTATAAGAGCTCAGAGGAGAGGAATTGGAGGCTGCAAGGGAGGACAGAAACAGTGTGATAGTCAGTAGGAAGAATGGAGTCGGGAGATTTTATTTTAGATATAAAAAACTTGTTTATACGTGGAAGGGTTCACCAGCGAGTGCAAAACTGACAGTGCAGGAAGGGGGGGAGATTACTGCAGCCTGTTCCTTAAATAGGTGGGAGCGGCAGGGTCTACTGGCTAACAGTAGGGATTGTTTCTAATACTCCAAACTCAGGCTGAGGAGCTCGAGCTGGATACACACTCAGTCTCTGCCACCCACCATAACCGTGGCCACACTGCTCAGTTCCCCAGCTTCCGCCTCCTTCATAGTGAAGCAAGGATTGTGATACTGTGCAGTGTTGTGATGCTCCATTTGATAGTGTATAGAGAGCACTGAGTTCAGTGTTTGACACATAGCACGTGGCACCACTCGGGTATATATCTCTCTCCAGTGTTCTAAGATTTGTGCTGAACCTGGGGTGCTGCTTTTGGGTTAGCAACACTTAGGGGGGCTGGAGCCAGCAGTTCATAGGATTAGTAACCCCTTTGTGACATCTGGTTTATTCTTTTTAAGAAATATTTCCCGTGCTATAATACTTCCAAAATCATAACAGCATTTTGTAATTTTTGGAATAAAAGGATATTACAAAATGTCTGGTTAATGGCAGTACGTTATAATGGGTATTGGTTTAAAGTTTCTATCTTAGATTAGAAAATAGCAGGGAGCTTTGTTGAAAGTTTGCATTTCAGGTGCATTTTTCTTCTTTTTAATTTTTATCTATCTATCTATCTATCTATCTATCTATCTATCTATCTATCTTATTTATTATTGTATGCTAGTCACCATACAGTACATCATTAGCATCTTTCTCATTACTAAATAGTAACTACATACAACTTCTTTTCTCTTAAAAAATTTGATAAATTGAAAGAAGCTAATTTTTTCTCTCATCCTTTTTTGGGTCATTAATTTCTTAGGACGAGAACAATCAAATCTTTGGAAAAGTATAATTATAGACTGCTTTTATAAGTCTTGAATGATACTTTAATGATAAACTTAAATCTCATATAACCCTTTTTTGCAAATATTTCAAATTATAATGCATTCTTTATTTCTTTTATAATTTCAGTAGATATTCAATAAATAAATTATTAAATGTAGGAAAAAATGATTTTATAAAGAGACAGAGGCAATTGGCTATCTCCTGTTTTTCAGGGAGAGTCACAGAGTTTGTCCCTTATCTGAAGCCTTAGGGTGGGTAACAGCTAGGGCTGCCGTTCACCCCAGTGCACATACTTAGCATATTAGCCAAAGTTAAAATCTGGCCTAATTGTACAAGACAGTACGCCCTTCATATTAAATACTCTATGTATGTACCTGTAGACGTGTAGAGCAGTACATCTATGAATAACGGGATATGTAGATCAGAGGTTTTATGGAGGAGAGGGTTTTCTAATTGGGCTTTAAACAGTAGATAGAATTTACAGAGGTGGATAGAAGTAGATCCCATGTGAGAAGAAATGAGAAGGAGACAGGTGGAAATGAGTGTGCTGTATTTGTGGGTCATCGAAGGAGGATAGGCCCAGCTGGAAGATAGGACATAATGGAAAGAAAGGTTGGCTAGATAAGGTAGCCTTATCTGTTGGGGGCGGGGGTGTTACCATCATCACCGCGACACTAGTTTGAAGTTCTGAGAGCCTGAAGAAGTCATAGTAGAGCAAGCCTGGCGCTTCTGGAAAAGTTCACCAGGGTGGGAGGAGCAGGCACCGAAGATGGAGGAGCTGAAGCAGCAGGCCCGTCAGGGAGGATGGTGTAGTGGCAGCAGAGATGAGATGTGACGGGAGAGCAAGGACAGTGGACAGATAATTGACTGCTGAATCAGTTTAAAAGTTCATTGCAGGCCTTTGAGAGAAATTTTATGGGGCAAAGTGAGATTGTGTCGTTTTTAGGAGTAAGTGGGGGAAGAAGCAGAAAGTGTTGTTTCCTCATTTGGAAAGTATTGGCATTGAAAGAAGGGAGATACGGGGTGCCTGGGTGGCTCAGCTGTTAAGCGTCTGCCTTCGGCTCAGGTCACGATCCCAGGGTCCTGGGATCGAGCCCGCATTGGGCTCCCTGCTCGGCAGGAAGCCTGCTTCTCCCTCTTCAACTCCCCCTGCTTGTGTTCCCTCTCTTGCTGCCCCTTTCTGACAAATAAATAAATAAAAATCTTTAAAAAAAAAAAAAAAAGAGGGAGATAGAAGATAGGAAAAATGAGGGGACAAAAGATCATGCAAACAGTTTGAAAGATAATAATAGAAATAACAACTTGTTAATTTTTTTAGTGTTTTCCTATGAGCCTAGGCACTAAGCCATACACTTTACGTTTATTATCTTGTTTGAGCCATATAACCACCCCAGGGTGTGGATACCATTGTAGGTGGGGACCTTTGGCAATTGCTAATGCTAGAGAAAGGTGCAAATTTAGGGGTGCAAAATGAGAGAGGGGAAAGCACCTCAAGGAATGAAAGAGATATAGAGCCTAGTAGAAAGATTGATTTAAGAGGGAAACAACTTCTAGGAGATTGACAGAAGGAATGAAAGGCTAGGAGGAAAATGCAGAAAACTAAATGAAATTGGGGCCTTGGTGAGTGAAGAGAAATTTTGGTACTATCCTTGAGGAACTTTTGGGAATTAAAATATAAAGGAATTTGAGGTCAGATGCACTGAATTCTGAGATGCACTCAGAGATACAGTGTACCTTGTGATTATGAACCAGAATCTGGACATAATTCTGGGGCATATGTGTGAGTGAAATCAAAGTCAAGAGTCTTGGGAACATTGGGACACAATGAGGTATCTCATTGTTCTCTGTACCGTGGAGAGCTCAGGTAGAAGGGAGCGGATAAGGATGGTGACAGGGTGAAGAAGATGAACTGGAGCAAGGGAAGTCTCTCATTCCGGAGGGTGGCCCAGATCCATGGCAGTCAACTATGATGGTTCAGTCTTTGGAATTTTGAGGAGGTTTCCAGGTTGTTGCTCAGTTCGAGGGAAGGAAAGTAACATTTATTGAGTATGTGCTGCCTGTGCCAGACATGGTATCATACTTTTTATACATGTTATTGAGCCATATAAATGAGGATAATATTATTTTCTTCCTTTTTGATATAGGAAAGTTGGGGTCACGTAGCTAGAAATTGGCAGAGTCTGGGTTAAAACCCAGGCCTGTTTGACTCCAGATCCCGTGTTCTTTCTGTGTGATGCTAAATAGCATATGTCATGTGGTCCAGTTGTACTTTATTTGTACAATAAAATTGATTGTGAAAATATGTGTATACGAGATCATGTTTTTAATGCATCTGAAGTTTACTGTAAAGAAAGCCAGTCTCTTTGCATTGTGAATACTCACCACAGTGTGTCTTAAGTTTTGATTTTTATGTAAAAGTTTAAAAAAAAATTTTTTTTGCACTGACATGCTACTGTCATCACGAAACCTATGAATTTTGTGACTGAGACTTCATGTCAGTGATATCTTATTTTCTGTTATTTTAGATTCATTGGTTTTCAATTTTCAACTCTTTCATGATGGTTATCTTCTTGGTGGGCTTAGTTTCAATGATTTTAATGAGAACTCTAAGAAAAGATTATGCCCGGTACAGTAAAGAAGAAGAAATGGATGATATGGTAAGTGAACATTTTACATTGTATTTATAAAAATGGTTTAACTCAGTGGTACTTTGAATGTTGGAATGTAGGTTCCATGAGTTTCGGAATTCAGAATTTTCAGGTTTTAGAGAAGTGTGAACTCCCTGAGGGTCTCTAATCAAATATATTAATGTTTTTACATGCTCTGATTACCTGCCCCATAATCAAATATATTTATGTTTTTTTCAGCAAAACATATGAATGTTCACCGTAAGTGAGATAAACAGTACAAATAACCTCTTCTTCACTCTCAAGTTTTGCCACCAAATAAGAATGTGTCAGACTTCTGAAACAAACTTTCGGTTTTCAGAGCTTTAGATTTCAGAATTGCAGCAAAGAAGTTGTAGACCTGTACTGACATCTTTCTAATACTTAAATACTGCAGAAAATTCGGGGAGTGGGTGAAAGGATTAATTTACATTTGGTTTAATAGGTCAGAGGGGAGCTTTGTTTTCTAAATTCTTTTACTGTATTATACACAATGTGGTAAATGAGCAAAAGTGTGTTCTGTAGAATATTAATGGCTGTTCTATGTAGATATGCTCTGTCATTAAGTAAGTTTGGAAAGGAGTTCAACATTAATATTTTAATATGCAAATGTGCATTGTGAAGTATCACAGGGTAGATAAAATATTTGGTGCTTCTCAAACACGTCTGACCAGGATCACCCCCAGCCCCTAAAAAGCCAGATTATCTTAAGGGACTGATATTTCTTAAGAACTACTGCTTTAGATACTTGCTTATTCAGGTTGAAAAGGAAAAATTGAATACTTTTTAAAAAGTGCTATAGACAGTTAAATAATATTTAATAGATAATATATAACTGATATTTTCCTCATGTATTTTCTTAGATTCCAGGGTATAAAGGACTTTTCTGCATTTTTAGGGCATCTACTACTGGCTTCAATCTTCTTTTTCTCTTTTGTTCTCCATCTGGCCCCTTGTATTTGAGCCACAGGTGTGATGTAAATGGCAAGAATAGGAATGTTCAGAGAGCCAGTGTGCTCTTCTCTCATTTTGACCATTTCTTTTATTTATTTATTTATTTATTTATTTTTTTAAATGATTTTTTATTACATTATGTTAGTCACCATACAGTACATCCCCGGTTTCCGATGTAAGGCTCGATGATTCATTAGTTGTGTATAACACCCAGTGCGCCATGCAATACGTGCCCTCCTTACTACCCATCACCAGTCTATCCCATTCCCCCACCCCCCTCCCCTCTGAGGCCCTCAGTTTGTTTCTCATAGTCCATAGTCTCTCATGTTTCTTTCCCCCTTCTGATTACCCCCCCTTTCTTTATCCCTTTCTTCCCCTACCAATCATCCTAGTTCTTATGTTCCATAGATGAGAGAAATCATATGATAGTTGTCTTTCTCTGCTTGACTTATTTCACTTAGCATTATCTCCTCCAGTGCCGTCCATGTTGTAGCAAATGTTGAGAACTCGTTCTTTCTGATAGCTGAGTAATATTCCATTGTATATATGGACCACAACTTCTTTTTTGTTTTTTTATAAAGATTTTATTTATTTATTCGACAGAGATAGAGACAGCCAGTGAGAGAGGGAACACAAGCAGGGGGAGTGGGAGAGGAAGAAGCAGGCTCATAGCAGAGGAGCCTGATGCGGGGCTCGATCCTATAACGCCGGGATCACGCCCTGAGCCGAAGGCAGACGCTTAACCGCTGTGCCACCCAAGTGCCCCTGGACCACAACTTCTTAATCCAGTCATCTGTTGAAGGGCATCTCGGCTCCTTCCACGATTTAGCTATTGTGGACATTGCTGCTATGAACATTGGGGTGCATATGGCCCTTCTCTTCACTACTCATTTTGACCATTTCTTTTTGCTCCTAGACCTTTTCTTTTTTCCATTCTTTGGTATTCTCTGAGCACAACTGGGAGCCACCTTCCTGAGCCTCAGTGAATGCTATAATACTTTGACATTATAAATTATTTAAGGCAGTGATTATTTTAAATTTGAAATGTCTTTTCTAGGTATTTTGAAACACTTTAAATAGCTACAAGTTTGGAGGGATGGAACTTTCAACTGGAATTGTAATTTTTCACTTACTTTATGTATTTTAATTTCATTCTGAATGATTTTCTCTTCTCTCTACATATATATGTGTGTAGGATAGAGACCTAGGAGATGAGTATGGATGGAAGCAGGTGCATGGAGATGTATTTAGACCATCAAGTCACCCACTGATATTTTCTTCTCTCATTGGTTCTGGATGTCAGATATTTGCTGTGTCTCTTATTGTTATTATTGTTGCAATGATAGAAGATTTATATACAGAGTAAGTACATGTATTTAACTTTGTTTTTTCTTGTTCTTAAACATTTTATGTCAATCATAATTAAATATTTGCTTATCCCAATTATCTTAGAATTTAAATAGCATAAATGTTATTATTGCAGATAAATTAAATAATGGACAGTAATCTTCAGCTAGACATATATTTTTCTGTTACATGCTAAAACTTACTAGCCTTACTCAACATTTTGGTTGGTTAAAAAGGTTATGTTCCATTAGAGGTATGAGCAGAGTTACTTATAAGCCAGTACTGTTTGACAAAATGAATAGTCATTTTTTTGAAAGCTGAAGATGCAATTACGTTTCTATAAGAAGCACAAGGATTTCACAGTTATTGAATTAGTACTTCATATTTATCTTCCAAACCGGGAGACTCTACAGAGCAGAAGAGAAATAATAATATTTAAGAAATATTTAATATTTATTACATTTATTAATTTTAATATTTAACTGTTAAGTAATAATAGTAAAAAGAGTGGTAGACAAGGCACATAGAAAAATAATTGGATGACTTATCTTACCTTTACATGATTTCTGGTACATTTTTTTCTTTGGGAACAAATTGGTTGCAAGAAAAGTTTTTGGATTATTAGAAAAAGTTGTACATTCACAAAGATCTCCCGTCCCTATTGAGTGGTCCTCTAACCTGTGCTCAAAGAGCTACAACCTCCATGAAGCAGACACATTCTTTTTTTTTTTTTTTTAATTAATGATTTTTTATTATATTATGTTAGTCACCATACAGTACATCCCCGGTTTCCGATGTAAAGCTCGATGATTCATTAGTTGCGTATAACACCCAGTGCACCATGCAATACGTGCCCTCCTTACTACCCATCACCGGTCTATCCCATTCCCCCACCCCCCTCCCCTCTGAGGCCCTCAGTTTGTTTCTCATAGTCCATAGAAGCAGACACATTCTGAGCCTGGGTGGCAGGGGTTATAATTCAGGCACTTCAGACACTGCCCCGTGAAGTTCTCTGTCAGAATGACACTTGTTTCCAGTTACACCTCCTCTATTTCAGTTCTTAATGCAGTCTTTCTTATATATGCCTGGCATTTGGTGGACAAACAGTAAATTGTTGCTGAAAGAATGGCTCTTGATTTTTATGTTAAATATTTAACGATAATAAATTACTGTTTCTTCCTCTAGACCAGAAGCTCCTTGAGAGCAAGGACTCCATCTTAATTTATCTTTGAATTCTCAAAATACCTACTTAAACATGTAGAAGGTATTCAGTGCTTATAAGCTGAAGTGAATGTATTAATCAGTAAGGCTGTTTCTCTGTAGTTTCTGCTATATTTCTTTAATGTAACCATTGCAATTTGTTTACTTTTTTAAGCTTTAAAATAATTGTCCAAAACCTAAACTTCAGTGTTCTGGTGGGTAGTTCATTTTTTAGGATACAGTATATTTCAGAGGAACTAAATCCCAAGTACAAGAAAGACATTTCAAATCTGCCACAAAGGCATGCTTTACTGTAAATACTGGATCAGATTTGTCACTCCTGAATTGACATTGACTGCCCTGTCACAGTCTTCGGAGTTACTAGTGGGCAACCTCTCCTAGAATTCAAGTTTCTGCCTTGTACCTTCTTAGATGTCAGGGTTACAGTTTTGGCAATTCATTTTTTAATGCAGAAGCTCTTTTGCTTATAGACCTTCAACTTCAGAGATAAGAAACTTTCTAATAAATGGTATTAGCAGGCAAGTCATGCACTGTTTAGCCTGTCATTATTAATGGTTTTTCTGTGTTGTGCTTATGTGAGGTGAACATACTTAATTATGTCATTAGTATTAAAGCTATGAGTATTATTTTGATATCAAAGTGACTAATGTTGTTGAGGTTCCATTAGGTGCTTCGTACACTTTAGCTGTTTTAATTTTCATGCCCATCCTGTTGAGGGGCTATTTCTTATTTTCTCCCTTCTCCACACGAGAAAAGTAAAGTTCAGAGAGGTTAAGTAATTTGACTGAGATCGTACAACTGTTTGTAGGGGTGTTAGTAAGCTGGGGTTTGAACCTAGGCATCCTCACTCCACGAGTCGTCTCTTAATTTGCTCTGCTATGGAAATGAAAATACAGATAATAAAAATACAAAGTAGTGAGAAAATGAAAAACCTTGCACATGACATTTCTAAGACACTCCAGAGTCAGAATGATTCTAAAACATAAAAGGCAGATAATGTAATGTGTGAACATTATTTTGTGTTGGTGATGACCATAGCAATCAGAGAAGAAAAAATAATTAGATAAATAGAGGATCAGTATCAGTGTGGATGCCTGTGAGTGTGTTATTAACTCCTGAGAACGTATAGTGTGGGAGAAGCTGTGGGTAAGTCTGGAAAAATACTGCTGCGCTATAGCTTTGGGTGGACAGTGATGAGCTGGCAAGTGTAAGCAGCTCCTTAGATGTTTCCCGCCTCGAATCTTGGAGAGATGAACAAGTAGGCGGTTCCCTATGTCAGCAGATTTTTCGGTGTAGATGAAGATGGTGTATTTTGGGTGGAAAATGCCCATAGAATATTTATGAACGAAGAGATGAAGGGTATGTCTGATTTTTAAAACGGTGATACTCACACTTCATTTAATGCAGTGTCTCTGGGGATTGCAAGCTTAAATCCCAGGTAGGCATTTTGGACTCTCAGTCACATGAGCATTCCTTTTGAACCCTCTCTGCTAATATTAAAAGCTTCTGACTGGTAATAGACTGGTCTTAGACTAAAGCAGCCTTTCAGTTTTCAGCATGGCTAGGCCAGTGTCAGGCTTCACACACCCAGTTACAGAGAATGAGTCAGATTTTTTAATGATAATCTGAAAGGAAACAGTTTTTGGAGTGCTTGAGTTGTTGAAAAAACAAATTTTGATTTTAAAAACTTTGAGATCCACAGTCTTGTAATTTTTTTTTTTTTTAAGTAAGCTCTGCACCCAACATGGGGTTCAAACTCATGACCCTCAGATCCAGAGTCACCTGTTCTACTGACTGAGCTAAGTGCCCTGAGACTCATGATCTTTGAAACATCGGAATGACATATTCTTATATTACTACCACATTTATATTTAGCTATATATTAATGGGAATTAAATACTATAATGTTTTAACTATTATGTATCCACTTTAAGAAGTTGAGGATAGGTGTTTGGGCAGAGAAGTGCTACATATTTCAAGACTATATGATATCTTTGTATTCTAAATACATAGGTGTACAGTGAAATATAATAATTATTACCCAGAAGGTGGTTATTTTATGAAAATTGTATATCTTCCCAGTACACACATTAGTGTGAGGGTCTTGTAAATTTTCTTTAGAAGAATATCCTTTAGCTCAAACTGAGGTTATAAGTTTTATCTACAGACTTGACTGTACCTTCCTAGTTACGGTAAGGTTCAAAAATAGTCTTTATTGTTAGTGGTTTAAATACATTTCTATATTATGGCAAATGATACTGTCATTTATCATCTTAATAGTTCTCTTTGCAATTAGGTATTTAAAATATTTTGTTCAGTTTTATTCAACAGAAGAGTTGGTCTGAATTCTGTAGATATCATTAGTAGAAGAAGAGGTTAGAAATTGTTGATCTGAGGGGCACCTGGGTGGTTCAGTTAAGTGTCTGACTCTTGATTTCTGCTCAGATTATGATCTCAGAGTCATGATATTGAGCCCCACGTCGGGCTCTGCCCTGGTGTGGAGCCTGCTTAAGATGCTTTCTCTCCCTCTGCTCCTTTCCTTCCTTCTCTCTCCCTCTCTAAAGGAAGGAAGGAAGGAAGGAAGGAAGGAAGGAAGGAAGGAAGGAAGGAAGGAAGGAAGGAAGGAAGGAAAGAAGGAAGAACTGAGCTGTGCGACCATGGGCATGTGACTTACACGGCCCTCATCTGCAAAACGAGGGTTCTGCCCACAGTGACTCTTTGGCGTGGTCAGTATGTGAGTGATCCTGGGGTCCTGGGATCGAGCCCCACATTGGGCTCCTCCGCTGGGAGCCTGCTTCTTCCTCTCCCACTCCCCCTGCTTGTGTTCCCTCTCTCACTGGCTGTCTCTCTCTCTGTCAAATAAATAAATAAAATCTTTAAAAAATAAAATAAAATAATTTTTAATAGTATAAGGAAAACGAAATAGGAAAAGTCTCAGTGTCATACCATTTAAAGTAGTATCACTAATATAGATTGTATTATTTCTACTTCATTTTTTATTTCTATCAGTGGGCAAAAATCTTAAGCAATTAGATTATAAAGAGGAATATTCTAATTATTTTTCTTAACAGATGAATATCCTTATCCATATGATGTGATTGGTTTACAGGGTTGCAAAACAATTTTAGTGCCAGCATCTAATATTTTTGCCAAAGAAATGTGAAATATTTGTTTAGACTGTATTATGAAATTTAACTGCAGATTAAAAAAATTAGTATCAGCCTGTGCAATTTTAACTAGAAATTCATTCACCAGGCAACCTTTTGAGATCCTTTATAGTCCAGGATGATATTTTTTGTGTTGTTAAATTTATCTTTGAAATTAAACTAATGTTAATGTGATAGACTCTATGATATTTTCTTTAAATTGTTGGCTTTAACTTATCACATATGTTGTTTCGCCTTTTTAGGAGGGGATCAATGCTCAGTACAGCCATATTTGTCTATGCTGCTACATCTCCAGTGAATGGTTATTTTGGAGGAAGTCTGTATGCCAGACAAGGAGGTAACTTCCAAGTTATCACTTCGTATTTTTAATTACAGTATTTTACTATGAGGTATTTGGAATTTAAAATGGATGGTACAGCCATTGTAAAATACTTCGTTATCCTGTTTCACATAATCTCCACCAAACCTGGTCTAAATTGCTTTTATGGAATCCTTGCATTTTATTTCTGAAAATTATGAATAATTAATAGATCATCTCCATTGTCCACTGTGAAGTTAGCCCTGAGGCACATGTAGGAAAGGGTATATTTAAGTTATTGATATTATTTTGCTTTGAGGTACCTTACTCCCTAGATGTGCTCCCTGGGAGGCCTCCACACAGAGTATATAGTGTTACAGCTGGATATCAAGGCATGTTTATGGCTTATGGATAGAGTGTCTGGACTGGAAGGAGAATAGGAAGGAGTGCTATCTATTTCTATTGACTCTTAAATGTTTATCAAAGGACCCTGCACAAAGATTTCTGTTATTCGGTGTCACAGTCTTGCTAAGAGCACTTCATCTTAAATAGCCCCTTGCTTTTTTTCTGTTGTGATCGATGAATGATGGGGGATAATACATAGATGACACTGCTCTTTGGTGTTTCTTTCTTTGATGGCACTCAAGGGTCTTCAGGTTTTTTTGTTTTCCCTGTAACTAGGGTCAGAAAGTACTGAAAGTAGTAGATTTGCGTATTTCAGTTTATGAATGAAGGGTTGTTGAAAGACCTTAAAATTATATTCCTAAGGATAGAGACTTTCTCATGGAATTTTCCCAGCTCATCTGAAGCAATGTCAGCGTTAAGGAATCCTGGCTTTTAGTCAACTAGACTTACAGGTTACTACACAGGATCATTTAAAATTTCCCCAGGATATCCTGGTTTACCATTGCTTTTTTAAATTGGTTCTACTAGACTTAATGTGGTCTGTATCTTCAGTATAAATAATTCTTTGCCTGAGGGAGTATCATTATGGAGTCCTAATTATTTTAGTTATCATTTCAGTGTCTATATTTTACCTTCAGATATGGGAAACAAGTCTTATACAGGGCTACCATCCTTTGGAAATAAGGATGCCTAAGTTAACTTTTGCTTTGAATTTGACCTGGAAACTAGTTAGGCTGGACCTTCAGAAAAGTCTTCACAGCAGAAACAAATTATTTAAAACAGGAAATTTACTCATACTTGGACATAAATTTGCTTTTAATTTGATTACAAGTTAGGACTACCCAGCCAAACTTTACTATACTTAACTCTTTTTTTTTAGAGAGCATGCACAGGGGTGGGGGTTTTGGGGGGGAAGGGCAGAGGGAGAAGGAGAGAGAGAATCTTAAGCAGGCTCCACACCCAGTGTGGAGCCCACCACAGGGCTCTGCCTCTGAGCTCATCATCTGAGCTGAAATAAAGAGTTGGACGCCTAACTATTTAGCCACCCAGGTGCCCCGAAAGGTTGTTTTCTGATTGACAGTGCCTTGAGAAGGTGTAATCATGTCCTGACATTTTGTCTGAGCGATCCCTAAAAACCAGGTTAATGTAAGAGGTCAGCTCAGAAAATCAAGAATTTTTCAGAGTTATCTCAGGACTTGAACAACAATAAAGCTCAAGGTCTGCACATTGTCCTCAGCGTACTGGATAATCCTCCAGACCCAGTTTGAAGCTAGGGGTGGCCTGGAACTTGACCACAGTCTCCAAGAGTGTGGTGAGAGCAGCAGGAAGCACAATGCAGATGTCTGGGCTACTGATTGTACCCAGTGGAATGTGTGATTCTTTTTGATTTTGGAGGGAAGAGGAGCAATAGAATTGAATATGGAATTTATGAATACATGTCTGAATCTGAGAAGATAATGAAAAGTGTAGGAAAAGAGAGTGCTAGGAAAGAGTTAGAATTAAGTAGGAAAAATAATACTTTAATTGCCACCCTTTTTGTGTTTTCAAATGATGAATGCTGAGTCTTAGTGTGGAAAGGAGGAGCTCTTTGAACTTACCTGAGAAAGAAATAAAATAGAGGTGAAAGTTCAGAATTAAGGAGTTTTTCTGGAGGAATGTCAAGATTTGGGGTAGTAATAATATGAGATAGATGTTTAAAAGAGCTTTATATAGGACAAAACAGAAGTTAGGGTATTGCTTGTTTTCCTTATCGTACTTCCTGTTTAGGTCCCTATTGCTTTTGGTTGTCGGGTTGAATTTTAATAGTGATCCAGTGTTTTTGTGTTTTGTTTCTGAGCAGTAGGCAGATGTTTCCTCGACAGTGCTCTTGCTTCTATACTCTGCTGTATTAGAAAGATAGCTCCGTGTTACTCTCCTGATCAATAGGAACATGATTTAGAATTTTTGATTACATAGTTTAAAATTGACATAGTTTCCTTCCTTTGAGTATTTAAATCACAGATGCTCACTGTACAGAATTTTGGCAGGTACAAAGAGGATACAAAGAAATAGTGAAACTGGGGTGCCTGAGTGGCTCAGTTGGTTAAGTGTCCGACTCTTGGTCTTAGTTCAGGTCTTGATCTCAGGGTCGTGAATTCAAGACCCGAATTTTAAAAAAGAAAGAAAGAAAAGAAATAATGAAACTTACAGGTCTGTAGTTGTAATTGTTGAGAGAGAGCTCGTGAGATGCACTCTGTTGTTTTTCCCTTTGAAACAAACAAATTTAAATATATGTTTATAATCATAACTACAGCTAGAAGTAAATTTAAGGACCACTTACACAAGGGGTTTTTTAACTTTTTTTTTTTTTTTTTTTAAAGCTTACATGAAACTCCAATATGTAAAACTGTTGAAAATGGATTTGTTCTGGTTGAAGCAGGGCTTGGGGCTCTTTCTTCACCAGTGACTTCAGGGGCACCTCTAGGAAGCTCCCAGACTCCCAAGTACTAGTTTGAAAACACCTATCTAGGCCAACTTGTAGCCCGACAAGATTGAGTGACTTACCAAGGTTCACAGCAGTTCAGTGGCAGGGTCAGGACAGAACACTGGAATATTTTACTATATAGTCCATTGCTCTTTTCCAGTACACCCACTTCAAAAGCTGTGTTTTCATTAGATATACTTGAATAGCTGGACTGGTCTTTATTAGCTGTTGTCCTGAAACAATTATTAGAATGTCAAATCTTAAGATCTTTACATTAGAATTTTAAATTAATAATTTGATGCTAAATAACAGTTTGGTACCTTATGAACATTAATATATGCCCCCCCCACTCTGATTTTCATAGTTTCCTCTCTCTTTCAGGAAGGAGATGGATAAAGCAGATGTTTATTGGGGCATTTCTTATCCCAGCTATGGTGTGTGGCACTGCCTTCTTCATCAATTTTATAGCCATTTATTACCATGCTTCAAGAGCCATTCCTTTTGGGACAATGGTAAGTTACTTGCATCTTACTTTGAGACTGGAAAAATATAAACATTCTATGATGAGGCCTGCTATCTCTCCACAGTACCGCTTAGTAAGGAGAGGTTTGGTATATGCAGCCAGTCCCTGCCCAGTCCTAGAAAGTTAGGTGAAGAAAATTTTTTCTTGATTCTGTGAGCCAGTAAAGTGAAAGTCTGACAAGAGAATACTATACTTTTTATCTGAGTTGGGAGGAACTGGTGACTATATTGTAGAAGGAAAATAAAGAAATGAGGGTGTTTTAAGGTGATTGGTAGGTGGGTGCATTGGTTGTGGTAGGTAGTGAAGCTTGTCCAGAACACATTTTCTTTTTTCAGTAGCAGTGTACTTATTTTTAGAATCTCATTAAATATTTATATTGATAATATATGTTACTACAGACTTTAAAATCCTATTTCATATCTTACCTGTAATCATAGACTTCGAAATATTTTGGATTTTTTAACTACATTAAAACTAAAACACACATATATACCAGTGCTTTACAGAGGTAACCCACAGTTTCCAAATTTTTCCTGTTGTTACCTTTTTACTAGAAACAGAATTGTGGGCCTGGAGTAGACATTAGTTTTAATGTACACTTGTGCAGACGTGTGTGCGTACACTCATATACACACTTAGCAGGGTGCAGGGTGGTTACTGCTTTTCAGGGAGGCTGTGTAACTTGGTCAAGGTCATTCAGATGGTGGCAAAACTGTAACTGGACTCTTTCTGAATTTTAATCTTGTTTTGGTTTTCTTTCAGTTATGTGGGAGTTATCAAATGGTTTCACAAAAATTCCGGGTGATTTTGTTTTATAATCCAGATTTTTCAAAGACATTGCATATACACTTTTACTAAATCTTTGATACTTTTTAGTTAGGAATATTTTTGATAATTGCTTCAAAATTGAAGAAGTTTTTTTTTTTGGTTTGTTTTTTTGTTTTTGTTTTTTGTAAGCCAAGGTGAATGATAATAGTTAGGAAAGGGTAAAGTAATTAATTATATTCAGAACTGGAATATAATTTGCTTTATAGTTGTTCCAGGCCATCAGAAAGAATCTGTAATAGAGTCAAGGACTTCTTAAAGATGATCTGCTGAATTAATTATTTTCATAGTGCTTTAAAAATGAAAATTCAGATTCTGCTATAATTTCCTCTTGAAGTTTTGAATAGATGTGGTGAAAATTATATTTTAAAGTTGCTTCGTTGTAAATTGTAGATTTTACCACTCGTAAGTGGGGTTTTAAATGTTAATATTCATGTAATTTGCCTTTAGATAATTTAATAATAAATAACTACTATAATACAGTTTTAGGCTTTATACTGAGCAAGTTTATAAAATTGATCTTTGGTATATAAAGGACTGGCTATTGGTGTTTAACAGGCACCTATAATATCATGTTCTTACTTTGCATTCTAATTTGGAGTGAAGGAATGCTAAGTGAAAGACATTCCATTGCCCTCAAGTTTTAATCAGTTGTGTGATCTAACATCTTTTTTCCTCCTTTTAAAAGTATCAAAATTTGTTTAGAACATGAAATTTAAGAACTTGAGTGAATGTTTGACCTATCTGTTCATTAAGTGTTTTAACTACTGAAATTTGTATTTTTAGTTATTTGACTTGTTGACATTATGAAGGAAGTGGTTATATAGTCTCATAAACTCCATGGTTCTCAACCCTGGGTACATATTAGAATCCTTGGGAATTTTAATAATTTCAGTGCTCTTTCCCAGCATCTGTGAATGGATCTGTCAGCTGAAAGACTTCTAGAGTATTTGTTTCTGAGAAGTTGGGTGCCCCTACTTAACTGAACGCCCTAGTCTGAAAATCAGAGTCTTCAGATATTTCTATATGCTCTTCCCCAGGCTTTAGCTGTTTCTGTCCCCATTCCTTTGATCTCTTGGACATTGAGCCCTTTCTCTGGGTGATCTTGTCCCTAGTACTGTGTTTTCTCAGATATTTCACAATGAGGATTTAAGCCAACCTTGGTAAAAGTGACTTCAGGCTTCTGACTTGCCCTATCAAGGCACCTGAATAATAGGGATTTTGCCCGCCAGGGATCTGGAATTTTGTCAGAATACTGCTGTTGTCACCAGGACTAGCCCAAGAGAAGATTGAAAATGGGAAAGATTTGTCTTCGGACTCCCAACTTTCCTGCTCAACTCTACCTAATTACACATAAAAGCCATTAAATCCTTGTCAGATTAAACTTGTTGAACAATTATCAATCTTCTTAGCTTAATAAAGATAAACATAAGTAGAGGGTGGTGGTAATAATCTGAGCTGATATCTAGTGTCCTAGGTTTAAGGGATGATGCCTAAAGTCAAGAGAGTATTACAAGAAGATTAAGAGAGCATTTAGGGGCGCCTGGGTGGCACAGCGGTTAAGCATCTGCCTTTGGCTCAGGGCGTGATCCCGGCGTTGTGGGATCGGGCCCCACATCAGGATCCTCTGCTGTGGGCCTGCTTCTTCCTCTCCCGCTCTCCCTGCTTGTGTTCCCTCTCTCTCTGGCTGTCTCTATCTCTGTCAAATAAATAAATAAAATCTTAAAAAAAAAAAAGAGGATTAAGAGAGCATTTAAATAAAATTTGGGTTCATGGACTGTCCAGAGACAAAGATACCTGTTCCTGAAGTTGGAGCATTCTGGCCAGAGGTCTAGCCTGGCTAAAGGGAAAGGGAGAGAATGCACTGGAAATCAGGTTGATTCTGGGAAGATAAAATCTTTTTCTTTTGGGAATTTGTTCAAGAATGATGATCTGTTATACCCAGGGTTTTTGGTCCTGTGAGAGTTTCTTGGGAATAAGGAAGGGTTTCTCAGGATGTTCTGAAAAGAAATTTTAGGCATGAAGTCTTCTGTGGGCTATAAATCTCGGATCCTAGGTATGATGTTATTGTAGGCTTTCAAGGGACAAAGAACTAGTTGCAGAGTTTTAAAACTCAAAGTTGCAAAGTAGCGTAGGAACTAATAACCTCTAGTCTAATATTAAGCTCAGCATGAACTGATTAATCCTCGACTTATTATACTTTATTGTTTTGTCTCTCAGTGGGTAGAATAGTTGGTGGAGAAGAAACACGAGTCATGAGTGAACCATGGTGTATTTGTCATCTTCAGATCTGTTTTAGTTTGGGGGGGGGACATCTTGAACATTATCAGAAATATGCCATAGGTTTTAGGAAATCCAATTTCACAAATATTTAGGGAAATGCTCTCTCATGAGCCAACTCTTGGACAGTAACTGGGAAAATGGCTTAACAATTGGAGGCTCTCAAAAATGAAATTCATGATATGTGATCAGAAATTACCACGGTGAGGAAAAAATGGAGGCCAAGATTAATGGACAGGTACTATTTTATGATCTCTCAAAGATTGTGAGAAGAATACAGTATACTTAAGTGTAAAAGAATAATAAAGATCTATAAAAATAGTGTTAGACAAACTCTATTAACTAACCTGAACTTTTGATAAATGCTAAGGCAAGTAAGAATTTGTGAAGATATTTTCATAGCAAGACCACAGGCTCATTACATGGGGTCAATGACATAACAGAGTGAAAGAAGAATGGCTCTAACCCATTCTTTCTCTTTTTATTCATTAAATAAAATAATCTTTAAACAAGAAAAAATAAGAGGAAAATAATCCCTGATAAACGGGTAAGTGAAGCCTAGGATAGGTAGGGGGATTGATGGTACAGGAGTACCCAGCCACCTTAGCTGTTAAGTTTGCTGCTTATGTAAGTGACCCTTTAGACACATTGAGAGATCATGCTGATGAGTAATGTTTGAATAACTGTGTAAGGGAACAGAAGCATTGTAAAACTGGACATAAGCAAATTTACTTTTCCGGAAGGGAAAGGAAGAAAGTGGATTCTACCTTACAAAATGTGGTGAACTTGATTAAGCACAAGATTTTAGAATGTTATTAAAATTTATTTTTTAAATCACAGAAACAATGAATATTAGGAGCCATTATGGATTTATTAAAGCAAAAATGCTAGAACAACTTGATTTCCCCTTTTTGGTAGGTTTTAGTAGACAAGAAGAATAAAGGAATATAAAGTATTGATCTTGTTGGACGAGATAGAGAAATGTAGGTGGAATAGTACAGTCAGGTAGACGTGTAATTAAATAATTATAGAATTAAAGAATTGGGATGATATTCCTGATAATATGTCACATACTCTTTTTCAGTAGACTCTTGACTTTGGCCGATTCAAGTAATTGTTAATTTGTATAAAGGCATAGTGATTTGATAATTAAAGTGAAAAAGTATGTGAGATCGGGGAGGAAACTAATAATATGGAATGGTGAAGACAGCATCTAAAATGATCTCACCTGACTGAAATGATATGCCAAATTTGACAAGATGAATTATAATAAGGACAGAGACATTTGTGTAGCATTTTGTAGTTTACAAACCTTTTTCATACCCCTTATCTTAATCTGGTTTCAGAAGAACCCAAAGAGATAGGCAGAGCTGGTGATACATGCATCATCCCTGTTTTACAGAGCAGAAACCCAGCACTCTTGCAGGGTAATTGACTTAAATCACATTTTGTTTGGGGTGGTGCTGCTGGCGGTGGTGATTTGTTTTTGTTTCTTTATTTCCATCTTCTCTGCCAAGAGAAATTCTAGCTTAATCTGAGAGTGGTGAATGTAGAATGTTTTATGGTTTTTTTTGGTCTGTATATTTTTACAGCCGTATAGAGGTATAATTAATATATGATAAATTATATGTATTTAAAGTATACAGTTTGATGAGTTTGATATATGTACATATTTGGGAAACCGTCAGCACAATCAAAAAAAAGGTATTTTGAAGTCCAGAAGTTTTGATGTGTACCTTTGTAATTCACCCCTTTTATCCTCCTTTTTCCTTCCCTCCCTCCTCCTCAGGTAACCGCCAGTTTGCTCTCTGTCATCATAGATTAGTTTGCGTTACCTACAATTTCACCTAAATAGAATCACACAGTATGTTCTTTTTTGTCCTTTTCCACTCAGAAAATTATTTAAGATTTATTGATGTTGCATGTATTAATAGCTTGTTTCTTTGTATTGCTCAGTAGTATTCCATATATTCCACGGGTATACCACTGTTGTATACCCATTTATCCCGTAATGCACATTTGGGTTATTTCCAGTTTTTGGCTATTACAAACAAGCTGTTATGAGTATTCATATACAAGTTTTCATGTTGGGTATATTTCCAATTGTCTTAGACAAATAACTACAATGGAATGAGTCATATGATAGTTTAATATTTTAAGAAACTTATGCTAAAGTATAACATTGTGTGTCAACTATAGTAAAAAAAAAAAAAAAAAAAGGAAAGAAGAAACCACTAAACTTTTCCACAGTGGTTTTGTCATTTTACATTCCCACTAGTATTGTATAAGAGTTCCAGTTGTTCCACATCATCTCCAGCACTTGATGTGGTCAGTTTTTTTAAATTTTAGCCATTCTAGTGGATATGTACTAGTGTCTCATTGTGGTTTTAGTTTGCATTTCTGTAATAACTAATCATATTGAAGATATTTTTGTGTGCTTATTTGCCATCCCTATTATTTTTTTAATGAATGTTCTAATCTTGGGCTTGTTTTTTGTAGGTTGTTATTTTGTTGGGTGGAAAAGTTCTTTGTGTATTGTAGTTAATAGTCCTTTGTCCTATACTTATTTTGGAAGTATATTCTCCCATTTTGTGGCCTGTCTTTTCATTCTCTTAAGAGTATCTTTTGAAGAGCAAAAGTAATTAACTAATTTATTGATTTTTTTTCTTTATGATTTGTGCTTTTCTGTCCTTTTGCAGGCAGAGGTCAGTAAGCTTTTCTCTTGTGTTTTCTTCTAGAAATTTTATAGTTTTGGCTCTTAAATATGATCCATTTAAGGTCAATTATTCATTTGTGGTTAATTTTGTATATTGTATGAGTTAAGGGTCAAGGTTTTTGTTTTGTTTTGCTTTTATGGCTGTTTAGTTGTTCCAACGCCATTTGTTGAAAAAGTTATGCTTTCTCCACTGAATTGCCTTAGCATTTTTGTTGATCTACTGATCATATAAATGTAGATCTATTTTTGGACTTCCTGTTCTCTTTCATTGATTAATTTTGCATGTTTTTATGCCAATGTCACACTGTCTTGATTACTATAGCTTTACAGTAAGTTTTGAAATCAGTTCTTTTTCAACTTTGTTTTGGTATTTTTAGATTCTTTTTATTTCCATATAAAGTTTAGAATGACCCTGTCAGTTTCTACAAAAAAAAAAACAAAAAAAACAGCAACAAACCTGTTGAGATTTTGATTGGGATTGTATTGAACCTATAGATCAATTTGGGAAGAATTGACATCTTAACAATATTGAGTCTTTTAATTATAGAACATAGCATAGCTCTTGACTTACTTAGGTATCTTTAATTTTTCTCTGCAACATTTTGTAGATTTTAGTGTTTAAATTTTGTGCATCTGGGGTGCCTGGGTAGCGCAGTCATTAAGCGTCTGCCTTCGGCTCAGGGCGTGATCCCGGAGTTCTGGGATCGAGCCCCACATCAGGCTCCTCTGCTGGAAGCCTGCTTCTTCCTCTCCCACTCCCCCTGCTTGTTTTCCCTCTCTCGCTGGCTGTCTCTCTGTCACATAAATAAATAAAATCTTTAAAAAATAATAATAATAAATTTTGTGCATCTTTTATTGAATTTACACCTAAGTATTTTCTTCTTTTATGCTATTTGTAAATGATATTTTTTAAATTTCAAATTCAGATTGTTTGTTGATGGTGTATTAAAAAACAATTGATTTTTGTATATTGGCTTTGCATTCTGCAACTTTGCTAAAGTCACTTACTAGCTCTATTTTCTTTTTTTGTAGAGTCCTAAAGATTTTTTACATAGATTATCATATTATCTGTGAGTAATGACACTTGCATTTCTACCTTTCTGATCCGTATACCTTTTATTTCTTTTTCTTGCTACATTGCAATGGCCAGAACCTCCAGTGCAGTGTTGAACGGAGGCAATGAGAACAGACTTTCTTGTCTTATTCTTTCACTTGGAGGGAAAGCATCCAGTTTTGTGCCATCAAATAGAGTTACCTGTATTTTTTTTTTTTTTTTGTAGATGCCCTTCATCAAGTTGGTGAGGCCCTTCTGCTCCTAGTTTGCTGAGAGTTTGTTTTTGTTTTTGTTTTTGTTTTGAATGGAGGTTGGATTTTGCAGTAGCTTTTCTGCATCTTTTGAGATAATCCATGATTTTCATATTTTAGTCTGGTAGTATGGTCACTTATATTGATTGATTTTTGAATCTTAAACTGATTTTTCATTCCTTTGATAAACCTTAGTTTGTTATGATGTATTTATTTTGTATGTTGCTGGGTTCCATTTGCTACAATTTGTTGGGTTTTATATCTGTATTTATGAAAGATGGTGGTCTGTAATTTTCTTTTTTCCTCGTTTTGGTATCAGAATGATGCTGGGTCATCAGATACATTTTTAACCTCAAATCCAGTGTTTCTTCTGTTAGAGTACTGACGTTCAAAAAAGCAGAGTGGGAAGTTACTTATGAGCATATTGAGAATAATCTCATAAAATAAATAAACTTCTTATGGGCATTTGTGTTTGAGTTGGCGATGCCCTGATTATTAGATCTTATTGTTGAAATGCTTAAACTGAAGCTCAGTAATTTTTATATAGATTTAAAGGCATAAAATGTATGAGGTAGAAAAGTAGTGATAAAAATTGTCTAGTCTAAGCAGATGTTGAAGAAATGCATAATGACTGATAAGACAGTATATTTCCTGAGAATCACCTTACCTAAAAGCAATTACTGTCTGTCACCATAAATAACATTTATATTCTTTAGCATTCGCAAATAGCTCATCTCAGAATGCATTTTCCCTTTCCATTGCAGTCACGCCATGGATTTCGTAAAGGGCCAGTCTGGAAGCAGAGCTAGAATAAATACTAGCCAAATTTTGGTTTATGACTGAGATTTAGAAGAGCTGACCAGTTGGTACATCTTTGGGATATTAAGTACTGATAGGCACTACTTGTTTCTAACTTGCTTTTATTGTAGATAGTGGAGGCCCTCAACCTGGAAAAGTCTTTCCTCCCCCCACTGCCTGTTTTTGTTAGTGGTCCAGGAACAGTGGCTAGGAGACTAGGGGAGGGCCCTATATTGTTTTGAGATCCAGAGTTTTCACAGTGTATTAGACTAACGGGTTTTTTTTTTAACTTTTAGCTACTAAATTTCATTTATTTATTTATTTATTTATTTATTTATTTATTTATTTGAAAGGATTTTTATTTATTTGACAGAGAGAGAGCACAAGCAGGTTGAGCAGGAGAGGGAGAAGCAGGCTTTCAGCTGAGCAGGGAGCCCGATGTGGCGCTTGATGCCAGGATGCTGGGATCATGACCTAAGCTGAAGGCAGATGCTTAACAAACTGAGCTGCCCAGGCGCCCTTACTAAATTTCATTTTTAAATGAAACTTTGTGGAAGCCCAATATAGAAAACAGATATAAGCATGAATCTTTTAGTATAAATAAATTTTGTAAATTCAGTATTTTAACATTCTCAATTTAATGAGAAGCAATAAAGTTGTGATAAATACAGATCTAATGTAAAAGGGTATGAATAAGAGTCAGTCATATCTTCTTCAGTAACCAGTTTATTTGGTTGAATATCAGTCTTGAGAAAAATCCCGACATCACAGATGATTTAGTTCATATGACTTTTTTTTTTTTTAACAGCTTGCCTTACAATCTCAGAGTAATTCTTCAAGTAAACCCATCCAGAACTTAACACAAAGGAATAGAAAATTGGTTTCACAGTTCAGTCTCTTAACAGTTTCTAACAAACTGCTTACATTTTTTATCATGTATAAGAAAACAGACAAGAAAAGGGGAAAAACAGTTGATAATGTCTTGATGAAACTCTCTATAGTGTCCTCTATTGATTATTGTTATGCTTTGTACGAGCACACAGGCAATATATGCCCTCACGTCACTTGCCACTTACTGGCTTGTCACACACATGTGCTGTAGTGCATTTGCTTATACAACTTTGAGTGAACAAATGTGTGCAGGCCTGAATTGGATTGGTGGGAAGGGAGGGAGAACAAAAGACCAGTGTAGCATCATGAACCTTCCTAATCAACAGCACATTTGTAAGAAGTCCAAATTTGTACACAGAGTTGTTAGCAGGAGAAACTATTCTCAGATTTGTATGAAAATTAGTTAACCTGTTATGGTAGCTTCAGTTTATTAATATTTGGTACAGAACTCATTTGAATCTGTGTATTTTTTTATGACACTTCAAAATATTTTTTAAGAACACTTTTCAAAAGAATATTCAAATTAAATGGTTGTGGAATTCCTGAAGCTCTTCAGCAGGACCTGAGGGGTCTGTGGAACAATTTGAAAACCACTCTTCTAGACCATGTCATTCCTCATAGGAGTATTTTCTTCAACTTCTCTTCATTTCATATTTGAAATTAGAGTTCTGGTAAATTAAGAAGGAAATACATAGGTCTTATTACAGTGTGTTAGCATTTTGGGTCTTGTATACTTAATGGTAGCAAATCTCAATAATAAGAAAGCTGTCAACAGCAAAAATTGAGACAATTCATCCGCCAGATATTTATGAAACAATGTATAATTTGCAATATTTTCTAATGATTAATGTATCTTAAAAACAGCTTATTTTTTATGTTTTACATATTCTTGTCATATGAGCATAAATTCATATTATTAGTAGGTCTAAACTGAGATACCAATAATTTGAGTTCCTAAGCCTACTCCTTAAAATGGGATTCCAGGCTCTTAACTCTCATACATTTATACAAATTTTATCTGGAAGAAAGATGGTGATTCCCCTTGGCTTGTTTAAGACACACACACACACGGATATAATGAAGATGTGGTTTTATTAATGTTGCTTCAAAATAGACCCTCTTCTTCTCATTTAATAACTGTGGATTTTCTACCCCATGCTTCTTCATTTCTCTTAGTTTCTTCACAATCTTCTTTCAACTTTTCTCACTTTTACTTTTTATTAGAACCCTAAAATGTATAATTGAAAGTGATCTTAGAGGCCGTTCAGTCCTTCCATTTTGTAGGAGTTCAGAGTGAAGTGATCTTAACCAGATGCTGGCTGAAAAGAGCTTCAGTGTGTGTCCTTGAGTACCCAGATTTATATAAAGAAAAAACTCACAGAAGTAATTATTTTCCTAACTGACCACTTTGGTTCTAGAATCTCTATATGGTCTTCCCTATAACTTTAGACTTTGAACTGCTGATGGGCAGGAAAATACCCCTGCCATTTTAGTAATGACCCATCTGTGCGTAAATAGAGATAAGCTTGTGTTGTTAAGATCCTGAGGCATTGTGGAGTGGAAGTGAGCACAGTCTCTGAGACAGGGAGATCGAATCTGAGGTTTTGGTCTGGGTGCTAGCGTTGTGGGCATGGGAGGTTACTTAGCTTCTGTAAGTCTCATTTTCTTCATCTGTAAAATGGGGAAATAACATGCAAAGCTCTCTGAGCTCAATAAAATGCAACCAAGTCAATAAGTTGGTTATAATGAGAAAAGATAAAGGATATGTTAGAAACATGACAGCTGAAAGTGACATCAGGAGAGAAAAAAGGGCCACAGCAGAGAGCACATGGGAGAACGGGGAACGTGAGCAACTGTGGGAGGTGGGAAGCAGTTTGACTTGTATTTAGTTGAATTCTAATATTTTAAGGCACATTCTTTGCCTCTTTTCATTAGTGTATATCTTATACAATTTTAGCCTATATTGAACTTAAACATTTTATTTTGTGGTCAAATTGTGTTTAAATTTTTAAGTGTCCCCTTTATTTTTATTGTTATTCTGAGTAATCATACACATTTTAATTTAATTTACAGGTGGCCGTTTGTTGCATCTGTTTTTTTGTTATTCTTCCTCTAAATCTTGTTGGTACAATACTTGGCCGAAATCTGTCAGGTCAGCCCAACTTTCCTTGTCGTGTCAATGCTGTGCCTCGTCCCATACCGGAGAAAAAATGGTAAAGAGAATGCTAAATCTTATGTCATTTTTCCTCACAATATAGAAATTCTTAAGGCTATATGTATATATAACTTTTAGAATTGGCATTTATTTATAAGAATGACTGTCTTAAGTTTGAACTTAAGAATTGTCTTTTTACTTTTTCCTTCAACCTATTTTGTAGTAGTAGTAAGCAATTACATCCTTATTTCACTTTCTGAATATTGGTGCCATTTACAGATAAATTAAATGCTTTGATAAGTACACTAGTGCATTTACCTGGGCGGGAACTAAAGCTGCAACAGTTTTGTATATGGGACAAAATTGACCTGCTGCCTTTTTTTGAAAGAGGAGTTCTGTTGGCACCTACCTATGCCTGTTTGTTCACGTATTATCAGTGACGCTTTCACACTGCGGCATCAGAGACAGAGACCGTATCACCTTCCAACCCTGAGATATTTACTATCTGAACCTTCATAGAAAATGTTTGACAACCCTAGGCTTATAATTTCATTTTCCTTTCCAGATATTTTATTATTCTAAATAACACTGACACATATTTATAGCCACATATATCGTACCAGTTGAGAGATGAATTAGGACTAAGACCAGTAACAATTTACTGACTTAATATTCTTTGTCTTCACTTCAGGGATAGTATAGGATCTCTCAAATACATTCTGTCACGTTTTATGCACAAAATGTGTTCTTGAGGACCTCCCAGTATTCAAGATTAATCCTGACCAAGGATGATGAGTATTTCTGTTAAACAGCTGAAGAGATTCTTTAATTGCAGCAGTATACACATAGTTTAGAGTTTATCTGACTGATCAACTTTGAAAATATGATTCTTGATGGATTTTTAACTTAAGATAATTTGTATTTTTTCAAATTCCAGACATAAGACGGGATGTCATTAATATATTTCTAAATTTCATAATTCAAATTTGAACTAAATGTGAACTTGTATAAATATATTGCCATTTAAAATTAGTAAATTAAATGTTTTAGTGCTGATTTATGCTAGTCTGCATTCTTCATTTTCCTGATTCTTACTAGCGGACAAAAATAGAACAATCTTACCATATATACACTTATTACATCCTCCATCTCATAAGAGTAGCTGCACATTAGACTCTGTATATTCATAATAAGGGATATATATTGAAAAGCCTTTGTTCCTAGATATTTTACCTTAATAATAGACATAATTTATATTCAGATACTTACATATACCATGTCTTTTGTACACTTGGAGGTCATTTATAGAAATGGAGGCTGAGTAAAAATAGCACGTATAGTTTAAAGGAGGGTGATCTGTTCTAGTCTTAGGATTGTCCATGTTCCTTTTTTTCTTAGATTGGTAATTGTGAGAACTTCTGTAGTTTGTTTTTTAAAGTCCATTTTCTCTTTCAAATCAAGATTAGACTTTAGGTCACTAGGGCTGGTGAAAGAGAGGAAGGAACAACACGTGGCCTTGCAAACCATGGGTCACAGCTAGTTGGAGGGAGGCTCATGTGTATCTTTATTTTCCATATATAGTTACATGGGATCTAAAATCTGAATACTAGATCTGGCTTTCTTTGATTGTGTTATCTTGGGCAGATCATTTTTTAACCTCTATGGGTCTTGGATTCCTATAAAAGGAGGAAAGAAAACTAGATTAAGTGGTTTTTAAGATTTGTTTTTTTCAGCTTTCAGACTCTTCAATTTCTTCTCAGTTTTTGTTTGTTTTTTTAGAGAGAGCGTATATGTCATGCATGCACGTGGCGGGGGGGATGAGCTGAGGGAGAGGGAGAGAGAATCTCAAGCAGTCCCAGCATGGGGCCTGATGCAGGGCTCCATCTCATGACTATGAGATCATGATCTGAGCCAAAACCAAGAGTCAGATGCTGAACTGACTGAGCCACCCTGGTGCTCCCCTCTTCTTGGGTTTTTAGTTTGTTTATGCCAGAGATAGTAGTTTCATATCTTATGTGCCAGATACTGTGCGGGGCATGGGGCATACCTAGATGAATAGCTTCTGCCTGCCAGAGTTTATAATCTAGGGAGGTATGATATGTATGTAATTACACAGTTCCAGGTAGTGTGGTTAGGTGCTGCCACAGAGTACGTTCAAGAGGCAGTGTGAGCATGGGGGAAGGACCTACCTCTTTCTGGGAGACTTGGGAAGGGCTTTACGGGGAGAATGCTGGAGCCAGTGCTGACGGGAGAAGTATGACGAGAAAAGGCATTCCAGGTAGAGAATTACCAATTGCATTAATATGTGTTTGTTGAGTGAATGAATGAGGTTTTAATTTTATTTTTTATTCACTCTTTGGCTCCAGTGTAACCCAGAACTCGTAATACCTTAATTGTTGTAATTCACAGGAAAAGAAATTACTGAACCAAGGAAAGCATGACCAAGGAGATGGCAAGGCCACAATTTGGGAAACATTATTTCAGATAGGGCTCTCAGGACTTTTCCTATGGCTTTCTATAAATAAATGCCTATAAACTTTTTAAAAGTTGTTGAGAGATGTAGAACAGAAGCAAATACTTAAGAGTTTTTCCTGAGTTTGTTGGTGGCAAGAATTTCTATTCCCCAAATTCTTACCTGCCTCTTATGCGAGAAAGAACTTTGACTGTAACCTATGGCTGATTTGAAGTGCTACCTCTGTATTGTAACCTCTTTGAATTTTTGTTTTTCTTTTTACTGGCTTGTTTCTATCCCTTAGATTATTTTTAAGTACCAAGCATCTGCTTTCTATTATCTGGATTTATATATTATAATGTGAAAATCATACTAGAAGTTTATTGCTAATTTTAATATTTTCCAGGTTTATGGAGCCTGCAGTTATTGTTTGCCTGGGAGGAATTCTACCTTTTGGCTCAATCTTTATTGAAATGTAAGTTGTGGCAATGTGTTTATGTTTTGAGGGATATGATTGTAATACGAGAATTTAGGAGTTTGAGTAGGTGTAGAATCAGTAGATGGGACGGCATCTAACAGTTAGTCTGCTAATTTCGTGGCTCCCCAAAAGGAATCTAACATAATCTACCTAAAAGCAGTTTTCTGCGTGGTCTCAAGTATTTGGGTGAAATTTATGTTTTGTATTATATTCTAGACCCTTCTCACCTAACAGGAGATCTTAGAAATCAAACAATGCATGCTAAAGACTACTAGACCAGTCTTTGATTACATGCAGGATAGATGGAATTACTGATTTTTATTGTATTTTTAAAGTATTTCTGAGGGCCTGGGGAACTAGGTAAACCATTACCTACCAGTCAGTTTAGATTTTGACGTCTTCAGATACATATATTCCCGGTCTCCTTCCACTGCAGGAGTGCTGGGAAATGTGTATGTGTTTGTGGGTGGAAGATATGCCACCTGGTGCCCAGGTACTATGCTTTATACCTGCATCCTTGATCACCACTGCAAAAATTAAGTCTTTCTTTTCTCAGTTTGTATCCCAGTGTTCCTTGATGGGAATGCTCTCTGCATTTTAGGCAAGACACTTCTTTCTCAAGAACTGCAGTCATATACCTCTGGTTCTTGCCCACAAAAATGCCAGTCATTGTGACTACTCTGAACTCCCTTACACATTTCCAGATGCCCCACTGCTGATTCTTTCCTGTATAGTGGACATCTCCTTAACAGACATGATTGGATCTGATAACTGGTTAATTGAAAGTTGGCCCATGTAAGGGAATTATTAAAAGACTCATACATAACATTTTATTTTAACTTAAAACAACTCAAGGTACATCTTTCGCTCATTTTTTAAAAATATAGAGCCAGATTTATATCTAGTCAATGTTTCCATCATTTTCCCTTTGACATTCATAATGTATCTTCTGTGTTTCCAGCGTTTTAAAAGTGGAACAAGAACATTAAGACCTATCTTAAACATTCTAAGTGCAGGAGCGCCTGGGTGGCGTAGTCGTTAAGCATCTGCCTTCGGCTCAGGGCGTGATCCTGGCATTATGCGATCGAGCCTCACATCAGGCTCCTCCACTAGGAGTCTGCTTCTTCCTCTCCCACTCCCCCTGCTTGTGTTCCCTCTCTCACTGGCTGTCTATCTCTGTCAAATAAATAAAATCTTTAAAAAAAAAAAACAAACATTCTAAGTGCAGAATCCTTCTAGATTTATACATTTCTCTCCCAGATTTTCATAGTTGTCTCACCCATACCTAATTTCATGTTGTTTTTTTAAGTGACTCACCTTATTAAATTTCTCCAAAACTTTCAACATAATGTTCATAGAAATCATGCATCCTTTTTGCTGTCATGTGTATTGGTGTGTGCCATATTCAATTACGCTATCTAATTACACTAACAAGCACAATTGACATAGATTTAGGCCACCCCTGGTGGTCACCTACCAGCTGTGAATGTGCTGTGGGTATTAGTACCATAGAGGGACTGGAGTGTGTGTCACTCTAGCTTGTGGTTTAATAAAGCCAGTTCAGGAGCCTCTTTGGTACTTTGTAGGCTTGTATCCTCACCCACTCTATTTTTCCATTCTACCCCTGTTCCCGGTACTTTCTGGATCACATCTCTTCCTGCTTTCTCAAGTACTCCATTCCATTGGATAGCCTCTCTGCTGTATCCTTAAATTCTCTTCTGTTTTGACCACCCTCAAGCCCATTCTCCTCTTGGTAGCCACAGTGATCTTTTTAAGGTGTTAATCTGATCACATCACTTGTTTATTAAAGACTTTTCTTCATTTTCATTGAGGTAAGGTGCCAACCCCATAACATAGCCAGTAAGGATCTTCATAACATAGGATCTGGCCTCATTCGCTTCTCCAGCTGCATCTCTTAGCTCTCACCCCTTCACTTGAAGTTCTAGCCATACTCAGTTACTCTGAGTTTTTCTAAATACAGTGAATTCCCTTATGTGTAAGCTTTGCCTTTGCTCTTCCTATTCCTGGAATATTCTTCTGGCTCCCCTTACCCCACATGCCTTATTTGATTCTTCTCACCACCTCTTCTCCCCAGAGCCCCACTTAAGCAAAGCAGTAAGATGCCCCTCTTGGGTGCATTGATAAAGCACATGTCATGGAGCATCATGACTACCTTCTTACTGGTGCTGCCCTCTTACGGTAATGTCCCTGAGGGTGGAGGAGACTGTGTCATCTTCACAGTTCTGTTCTCACTGCTTCTCTGACATGTGGTAGGGCCTCTAAATAGCTGTTGAAAGAATGAGTGACAAATAAGTGAGCTAAACAGAAGAGAACAAGAAAAAGAAAAGAGGCTAAAAGACCCTTTTCTACTGATGACTTGGGGAATGGAATTAGAGTGAGAGTCTTGTTCTTCATGTAAAATGTTAATGCCACCTCTTGGTGTCCTCCAAAAATAGCAGGAAGCTCCTTTAGGCTTCTTTTTCTAATTATTTTTATTTTCGTAATTTTGTACGTTATTACTCTTTCAAACCTACTTTTTAAAAAATTTACTAAGGTGTTTTATAAAGTATAAAATACATTGCTTGAATAGTGTTGCATCCAGAAAAAATGAAAGAATGAGGGAATTGTCTTTATTTTACAGATATGAATTTTTAGCTATTTTCATTTTTCTTTGCCACATTTTACTCCTTTAAGCTTCTAATTTATTCAGTTTGCTTAGAGATGAATGCCCTACTAAAAAAATCTGTTCTTGAAAGATTATCCAAGAAAATATTTTTGAGAGATTTTTGGAGGATTTAATAGATAAAAAAGAGTAAGAGAGTTGGAAGTTACTTGAAAGAAAATAATTGAGAATTAAGTATGACGAAAGTGAGAACTAAGATGTAAGATTTAGCAAAAGCGGGGTGAGCTTCAAGAATAAAGCAATAAATTTAGCAATAAAGCAAAATAAAGCAAAAATAAAGCAAAAAATTGCATTTTATTTAGGTATTTCATCTTCACCTCTTTCTGGGCATATAAGATCTATTACGTCTACGGCTTCATGATGCTGGTGCTGGTCATCCTGTGCATTGTGACCGTCTGTGTGACCATCGTGTGCACATACTTTCTACTAAATGCAGAGGATTATAGGTGGTAAGTACTTAGGTTGGGGAGGAACCTCAAGGCACTCTGTATTTTCAAGTAAAATGCCATTTAAAGTGTATTAAGTAGAGTAAAAGATCTGTATAGAAATTTTGCTCCTTAAGATAGTATAGGAATTTTTTTTTAGTTATAAAAAAGATGAAGATTTTAGAGGAAAAGTATAATCAGCCAAAAAATAGTGTTTGTACTCATAGTGCTCACTGTTATGTATTTTTACAAAGTGTTTGATGTGCTAAGAACTTTATGAGGAAGGATTGCTGCATTTTAAACAAAAGAAGACAGTTCTGAAAAAGGCTGTGGTTTATATAAGGTGACTTATAATAGGGTATCTGACAAAATTCAGGATCTCTCCTTCCAATTCTTAGGCTTTCTCCTTGTTGATATATTTAAATGCCATCTGTACCCATCTTTTAAAATATTTATTTGTTTTACAGAGAGAGAGAAAGAGCAAGCTTGAACACGGGGCGGAGGGGGGGTTTTGGAGGGAGAGGCAGAGGGAGAGGGAGGGAGAAAATCTTAGGCAGACTGCACACCTAGGGCAGAGTCCAACACAGGGCTCGATCTCATGACCTGAGCCGAAATTGAGAGTTGGCTGCTTAATTAACTGTGCCACTCAGATGCCCCTACATGCATTTGTTTTTAAAAATACAGAATTTTCAAGGATGTTTTTATGAAATTCTTTGGTGTAAAGTCTGTTTCAGTGCCATTCATTCAAAAGAGTTACCTTTTTTTCAGGCAATGGACAAGTTTTCTCTCTGCTGCATCAACTGCGATCTATGTTTACATGTACTCCTTTTACTACTATTTTTTCAAAACAAAGTAAGTGGAGACATTTTCTCACTTTGTATTTAGGAAACTGAAGGTGTCATTTAAATGCCAGAATTTAAGAATACAAGGTAGAGCATGGGGAATATAGTCAGTGGTATCGTCATAAGCACTGTATGGTGATGGATGGTAGCCACGCTGGTGGGGAGCACAGCATAATGTATAGACTTGTCCCATCAAAGTTGTTCAGTCGCTGAGTATACACCTGCAACTAATGTAACATTGTGTGTCAACTAATTGTACTTCAGTTTTTAAAAAGAAATAAATAGAATTTAAGGCCCTGTGTTGAAAGTAAAAACAGATACACTATATATATTTTTTGTCTTATTTCAGAATGTATGGCTTATTTCAAACATCATTTTACTTTGGATATATGGCGGTATTTAGCACAGCCTTGGGGATAATGTGTGGTAAGTTCTGAAATTTTTGGAATATCATGAGTAAATCTGACATTTTTAGAAACAGAAAAATATAGTAGTTGAAAATTACATTCTGTTGCTTGATCAGGAACAACAAAATAAACTCGAGTTTATTTCTTGATTTCAGTCCTTTTGACTATTCCTCAAAAATTCATCATTGACTCTTTTTTAATGTTCTGTTCCTAATAATTCTGTATTGCACTGTCTTCTGTATCACAATTAGTTTCTTTTTCATGTTTAAATTTGGTCATTTTTTAAGCTTAGTGTCTTTGGAAAAGATAATGATGTAAACAGGTTAAGGTGTTGGCTGAATGATTCCTGTTTGGAAGTTTCTAAGACTGTTCATAGAGATAACCATGTCCGAAAGGCAGTGTCTGGGTTTTAAGTACACACTTGGGTTTCTGCAGACTGGGCTTAAGTTCTGTCTGTGCCGCCTGTATGTTCTGTATCTTGATCCAGTTCTCCAAGCTCTCCAAACTCTGTAAAATGAGGATAATACCACTGTGTTTTGGGATTATCACAATCTTTCATTAAATAGAAGTAGTAATAGTTATCACCATATGATAGAGTCTCTAGCATGTGTGAAATACCTAGAAAATAAAGTTTGAAAGCAACCTGATAAAAGGAAAGGGCATGGACGTGATAGCCTGAGAGACCCATATTAAATCTCCCTGCTGCTTTTTTGTGGCCATGGGGAGTCATATTGAGCTCTCTAAATCTCATCTTCTCATCTGTGAAATGGGCATATCTTTCACAGTAGTTCTTTGTCGTAGTAGCGTGTGTAAAGCACAAGTGTAATGCAGGTCTGTTATCAGGTGTTAAGAGAGACTGAGTTTTGTGGGAGATATGGCAGGGATTGGGAAGAGCTGGGGCTTTTGGGGTCAGTTAGTCCTAGGTACAAATCCTGGTGCCCCTACTGAATAGCTGTGTTACTCTGGCCAAATTATTTAACCTTTCTTCCTCAACATTCACATTTGCAAAACAGAAGTAACACCTACCTCACAGGGCTGTGTTGAGGCTTCAGTGACTGGATGTGGGTAAACAGGTAGATGGCAGATGCTTAGTGAGTGGTGGCCGCTGCTGTTCTATACTGACGAGGGCTAACAGTCCTTGTGCTTCTTCTGTTCTGGGATTGTGTCTCTGTGTCTGTAGGTTTCTACACCTTTTGTTTCCACCTCAGAACAACCTCATGACACTGAGTTTAAGCAGAGGTACCTAAAGGGAAATGCATACAAGTAACTTACTTTTCTTCTGGTTCAGGTTTTCACTTCATAAATGAGGCTAATTCCCTAGTTACCCCATAGGAATGATGCAAGGCTTAAGGACTAATCACTGTGGAAACATTTCCAGATAGTTTATAATTCAGACCCTTCTCCTTTCTCTTTTATTTGCTGTTGACTTTTTTTTTTTGGTAGTTCCATCTTTAGCTATAGGGTAGGCAATAGAATAAGGAAGATATAATCTTGTTAAAGGCTAGGTTCTGGTATGACATTTGTGGCCCTTTGGGGTACCAAGATTGCTTTTTTCCTCCACCAAAAGAGTGTGTTCTATAGGTTGGTGGTTACCCAGAAGCAAGGGGGCGGGTGGGTGCTGGAGGATTAGGAGTGTGGGCAAAATGGGTGAAAGTGGGCAAAAGGTTAAACTTCCTAGAGTAAGTTCTAGGCATGTATGGTGACAACAGTTAACAATATTGTATATTTGAAAGCTGCTAAGAGATTAGATCTTAAAAGTGCTCATCATAAGAAAAAAAAATCATAACTATGTGCTATGAGAGGTGATGATGTTAATTAAATTTATTGTGGTGGTCATTTCACAATATATACATATATCAAATTACTATGTTTTACACTGTAAACTAAAACAAATGTTTTATGTCATTTAAAATCTGTCCCATATATATATACCGTGTACATGATCATGTGCGCGTACACACACACACACACACGCGCGCGCGCGACATTGACTATAAAGTCGTAAAACTAATTCCACAAGCTATAAGGAGGGACAGTTCTCTATAATATGATCACATATTTTATTTGTAGATGCTGTGATGACCTTTCCCTGTAATAATTAGTTAACCAACTTTGAGGGAAGAGGACTAGGATCTGCAGATTAAAACTAGATTTGTGGGGCGCCTGGGTGGCACAGCGGTTAAGCGTCTGCCTTTGTCTCAGGGCGTGATCCCGGCGTCATGGGATCGAGCCCCACATCAGGCTCCTCCGCTACGAGCCTGCTTCTTCCTCTCCCACTCCCCCTGCTTGTGTTCCCTCTCTCGCTGGCTGTCTCTATCTCTGTCGAATAAATAAATAAAATCTTTCAAAAAAAAAAACCAAACTAGATTTGTATCACATGGGAACATCCTTGTGTTATCGCAGGCAATCAGAAGTTCCCTTTAGGGGCTCCTGGGTGGCCCAGTCGTTAAGCGTCTGCCTTCGGCTTGGGGCGTGATCCCCGGGTCCTGGGATGGAGTCCCCCATCAGGCTCCTCCACTGGGAGCCTGCTTCTTCCTCTCCCACTCCCCCTGCTTGTGTTCCCTCTCTCACTGGCTGTCTGTCTCTCTGTCAAATAAATAAATAAAATCTTAAAAAAAAAAAAAAATTCCCTTTAGTATTATTATTAGCCTTCCTTCCTTCAGAATGTTGCTCCTCGAACTCCTCTTTATTTAATATGAGTTCTTTCTTGATTATCACCAGCATTCAGTGGTGTATAGAATCGTGAGATTATGCAGAGGGTTAAATTTTTTTTTCTTGATTGAATATGTGATCTTAGGAAGACCTAGAGAGATAATATCTTGACATTTACAAAGAAAATGGAATTGAACTTAGCTAATTTTTTAGTGCTTTTCCTGTTGAAATTTCATCTTGCTGCCTGAAAATCTTGGCACATTTACAGTTCCCTGCTGTTCTGGCAGTGTCCCAGCATTTTTTCTTTAATGGGTATATGTGCCTTCAGTGCTAATCTATTTTGGCGGGTTTGGGGGGAGGAAATAGTTCAGATGAACTGTTTAAAATGTCATCATAATACAAAAATTGTACATGCTCATCAGGTATTTATATTGCTAAAATGCTTTTTTAGTCAGTAATTGAAAGAAAAATATTTATTGATTTTTTTTAATGTAGGAAAAAATGTGTTAAGGTGGAAATAATTAGATTGTTATAGTTTTCATATTTTTATCATAGCATTTTAGTTTTAAGGAAATTAAGTTTAAAAGTGTATCTCTATTATTCTCAAGACATTTACATTTCTAGAGAGCATATTTACTATCTTCCTTTTATAAAGTCATATTTTTATACACTTATTCTTGAGATACTCATAAGATTAGGAAAAATGATTCTTTAGGTTGATACTGTTTTGCTTTTAAGCATATCTCTGCTCAGAGCGGAACAATGTTTTATAAGTCTGGAATATTAGATTTGGTTATTGGACTGGTGTGATGTTAGGCCAGTTAAATTTTTGATTCTAGTTAAAATTTTATAGATTTTCTTATGTTCTAAGAATTTAGGTTTCTGTTTACAAATTGAATGGTCTTTTTCCTTGCTTTGTAAGGACTTCTTTTATAACTATTTCTGAATGAATTATCACTATTTCCAAGTATAATTGTAATATAACTACTTAATATTATAAATATTTATTAATTGCAAAAATAATTGGAAATAGGTTTGCTTTGTTTCTTGGTGGGTTTTAAGAATACTTTTATGGGCACCTGGGTGGCTCAGTCTGTTGGGCGTCTGCCTTCGGCTCAGGTCATGATCCCGGGGTCCTGGGATTGAGCCCTGCATCAGGCTCCCTCCTCAGTGGGGAGCCTGCTTCTTCCTCTGCCTTTGCCTGCTGCTCTCTCTGCTTGTGCTCTCTCTCCTTTCTCTCTCTGTCGTATAAATAAATAAAATCTTTAAGAAATATTTTTAGTATTTAATTATGGGAAATTTTCAAATATATGCAAAAAGAGGGACAATTATATATATATAATGAAAAATATGTAAATACACTGAGTCCTCATGTACCACCTAATATCAGTAATTATCAGTTCATGGCCAATCTTGTCTTATTCATAATCCCACTTTATCCCTCTTATTCTGATATAAATCTTGGGCCTCATGTCATTTTTAACTGTAAATATTTCAGTACATACATATGTGTGTGTGTACATATATAATAACTATAATGTAGTTGTATAACAATTATATACTTACATAATAATATTTATAATGATATATAGTTATATAATAATTACGTTTCAGTATATACATGTATATAATTCCTTCATGTGCTCAAATATTCAGTTAGTATTCACAATTACCCCACCCATCCCCATGTCTTTTTTAATACAGTTGTTTGCATCAGGATCTAATTAAGGCTCATGCATTGCTTGGTTAAAATGTTTTTTTTTTTCAAGTAGGCTCCATGCCCATCATGGAGCCCAACATGGGGCTTGAACTCACAACCCTGAGATCGAGACCTGAGCTGAGATCAAGAGTCAGACGCTTAACCAACTGAGCCACCCAGCCCCCTGGTTAAAATGTTTCTTAGGGTTCTTTTTTTTTTTTTTTAATGATTTTTTATTATATTATGTTAGTCACCATACAGTACATCCCCGGTTTCCGATGTAAGGCTCGATGATTCATTAGTTGTGTATAACACCCAGTGCACCATGCAATACGTGCCCTCCTTACTACCCATCACCGGTCTATCCCATTCCCCCACCCCCCTCCCCTCTGAAGTCCTCAGTTTGTTTCTCATAGTCCATAGTCTCTCATGTTTCATTCCCCCTTCTGATTACCCCCCCTTTCTTTATCTCTTAGGGTTCTTTTAATCTACTGATGTTCTCTTTCTTTTTCCTTGTAATTTATTTAAGAAACTTGAGTTTTTGTTTGTTTTAATTTCTACAGTGTTTTCCACACTCTGGATTTTGCTGAAGTGTCATTTAATGTTTCTCTCTGTGTTTCTTCCCGTATTTCCTCTAAAGGGGTAGGTAGAGCTATAGGCCTGATCACACTCAAGAATACTTGTCCAACAGTACTTAATACGGGTTTGTAAACTTACCAGGAGGCACTGGTTATTTCTGTGAAGTTAGCAGCCATTGATAATTATTGCCTAGTTCAAATAATGCATTGGTGTCTATAATCTAACTCTATTGTTCCTTTTATATTTTTTGCTGGGGTACTTCTATAAGGTGAAACTTCTTTTCATCAGCCATTTGGTACCTTGAAGTACATATATAGGAAAGGCAGAATAGACATTTCTTTCTTTATATACACCAGTTGGGTAAATAAGTGACTAATTAGGGGTGTGTGTGTGTGTGTGTGATTATTAACTTATGGAAGATTTACTTTTGGGGTTGGATGGTAAATTTCTAAATCCAGTGGAGAATCTTCTCTATGACTTGATTGACTAGCTGTCTTGTTCTGAGAATCCCTTAGTATAATTTGCAGTGAAGAGCTATCCAGTTCATTCATTCATTCAACAAATATTTATTGAGTATCTTATCATGTGCCAAGTACTCTCTAAGGTATAGAAGACAGATACTTAATTTAACAAAACAGACAAATCCCTTGCTTTCTGGTGTTTTGAGCCTCATTTGAGGCTAATTATTCAAAACATTTCACAACTCCTGACCTACCTACCTGTCTCTTTCATCTACTTCCTCAAATATATCTTCTTTTTACCAACCACAGAGCTTCTATAATTTAAAGATTAAAAATTCCACCAGAAAATGCCTCTTTAGAGCTTCAGATGCCATTGGGCCATGGTTCTTAGTCCTTTTCTGAGAGAATCCCATCGCTTCTTACTTCCATTAGGTATCATATGATTTGGAGAACATGTTAAAAAATGGCTTAAATGACCTAGAATAATTTATGCTCAAATTGTAAAAATACATGTTTTTTGCATTTAACAAATTTTTATCATTATCAAATTATTCTTGCTTTGTAAGTGATGTATTTTAATTCATATAGTTATTATACATGTAATAACTGATAACCTAATTATAAAAATATCACATCAGGTCTAACTTGGTATATGACAATAATAGGTGATGTGCAAAACAAATGATACAATTTTAGTAAGTTCAGAACAAGTACTAACATAAAAGATGTTATCTTGAAAAAAGAATAACTTTGCAGAGCAGAGAGCATTTAATATTTGTAAATGATGGATCCTGCCCTGTGTGTATTTGTTTCCAAATGTCTTATTTTATCTTTGCAGGAGCAATTGGTTACATGGGAACAAGTGCCTTTGTCCGAAAAATCTATACTAATGTGAAAATTGACTAGAGACCCAAGAAAACCTGGAACTTCGGATCAATTACTCTTTCATAGGGGTGGAACTTGCACAGCAAAAAAAAAAAAGCGCAAGAAGAGATTTGGGCTTTCACACTGGGTACTCTGTGGGTCTCTCTTTTGTGGATGGCTTAAAGTAACATCTATTTCCATTGATCCTAGGTTCTTACTGACTGCTTTCTCCAACTGTTCACAGCAAATGCTTGGATTTTATGCATTAGGCATTACTACAGTACATGGCTAATCTTCCCAAAAACTAGCTTATTAAAGATGAAATAGACCAGCTCTCTTCAGTGAAGAGGACAAATAGTTTATTTAAAGCATTTGTTCCAATAAAATAAATAGAGGGAAACTTGGATGCTAAAATTACATGAATAGTATCTTCCTGGCACTTAGTGTTTCTACGTTATTGAAAAATGATGTTCCAGAAAGATTACTCTTTTCTCTTATTTTTACTGCCATCATCAGCCTATTGTGGGACATTTTTATATATGGAATCTGGGTTCTTTTTGACCTGTTTTTTTGTTTTTCCCAATCCAGCTGCATCCTTTTTTTTAAAAAGAGAATTAAAAAAATATTAAATCCTGCATGTAATATATCTGCTGTCATCTTAGCTGGACCAACTTCCCATTTATTTATCTTAAAACTACTCAGTTCCATCTTAATTCCATCCAAAGAAGATACAGTTTGAAGATAGAGGTGTACTCTCTACAATGCAATTTACTGTACAGTTAGAAAGCAAAGTGTTAAATGGAGAAGATATTTGTTTTTATTAAACATTTTGAGATTTAGATAAACTACATTTTAACTGAATGTCTAAAGTGATTATCTTTTTCCTTCCCCCAAGTTAGTCTTACATCTTTTTTGGGTTTGAATGAAGGTTTTACATAAGAAATTATTAAAAACAAGGGGGGTGGGTAATAAATGTATATAACATTAAATAATGTAACGTAGGTGTAGATTCTCAAAGGCATTTGGATGTACAGACTGACTACGGAGTACTTTTTTCTGATGATGATTGGTGTAGAAATGTGTGAATTTGGGTGGCTTTTTACATCTTGCCTACCACTGCATGAAACATTGGGGTTTCTTCAAAATGTGTGTCATACTTCCTTTGGGAGGGGGGATTGTTTTCTTCTGTTTCTTTTCGGAGACTCCTACAGGAGCTAAATTTGTAATTTAGAAACATTTAATTTTGTTAATCCTGTCTGGGACACTTAAGTAACATCTAAAGCATTACTGCTTTAGGGTGTTAAAATAAACTTTCCTGACCAAATTGTTTTGTGAAAATAGATGTGTTTGCAATTTGAAGATATCTTTTCAAAAGGCAATATTACTGAATGCAATTTTTTAAATATAGTGTAAACTATGCTTTTCTAATACAGGAGATCCATACCTTAAAATCCCCAAACTTGCTTACATCTAGATTATCCAGTATGGTCACAAAGTAAACGATAAGCCTTTCGAATTAGATTGCGGCACAAAATCTGTTCAGGTTGGTGTACTGTGTAAAGTGGGGGTGGGGTAAAAGTGGTTAGCTTTACTATTGGATGAGCAAATAAAGGTTACAGTTTTCTAAGAGAAGTGATTTAATTTTGAATACATCTTTCTGGAACTATCCATAATGTGAAGTTTTCCTAGAACCATTGAGTTTCTAGTTTAATAGTTTGCTATGCAAATGACCACCTAAAACAATACTGTATATTGGTATTTTTAGAAAGACTCAAAACCGCTGTATTTAAACTTTAATGTGAAACTGATGCCATTTATAGTTACATAAGCTGTTTTCATTACAAAATATGTTTCTATAAATTGACTCTGCATCCTATAATGTGGTATGTAAGGACTATAAAGAGTGAAAAGTTTGATTTCTTACCACTTAAGTATGGCTGACATGAACAAACAGGATTTTGAACAGAAGCTATAGGTAAATCCTTCTTCAAGCCAGAATGTTACATTAAATGCAGTCTGCTGGTTCTTCCATTTTCTCTTCTTTCTCACCTGCCTATAAGATCTTAGAAGAAAAGAAACTGAACGTCAGTATTTAGTGGCTTACATAATGTAACTTTTTAACTACATGTAAAGTAATTACAACAACATATAGTCTATCTGATGGAGTATCAATTGGACAGCAAGCTTTTGTCTTAATAAAATGAAATCTGTTTCTCATGAATCTTGCAGGCAAGGTGTAAGGTTTTAAAAAAATAAGTGCTTTAGCTGCTTTCAGGTATACCAATTCCTTTTACTAAATTGAGCTCTATTTCAAGTCCTTTGGAATCTTAAGTGAAAAAAAGTTTTCTAATTTCCAAATATATTAAGTGTCATTAAAATGAATACAAATTTCCTTGAAGTTCCTTTAGAAAACATGTATTGGTTTATGCCTTCATGGAGGGGCTGGCCATGTGTGTGTCTTGAAAAAGACATAATCCACAAACGGTTTACCTCTGTAGGCCTGAGTTACAGAGTGGTAGAATAAAATACTAAGTTAATTAAAGGGTGAGGTTCTTCCACTCCATTAATGCTGTGTATCTGTCTTTCATTTGTTAACATTATTTGCTCATCTTATCAACTGATGCTTTGAACAGTATCGGAAACTAAGGATAAACTTTCTCCTTGTATCTGTAAGCATACTTCTGAAATTTAGCTACAGTACAAATTGGCCTCATTATTCATCTATCCTAGTACCAGGGTAGGATAAAGTGGAAATGGAATGGCTGGAACTATGGTGAAGCATTCTTTGGTATATCATGTTGGGCTCCTAATTTGTACGAAGTTTGACCACAAATCAAGCCCCATCTAGAATTCATTGTACTGTGCTGATGATATCTGAACCTAGTGAATGGTATGATCGGGTGTTTTCCATTGACAGTGGATGGGTCTCTTTATAAGGGTGGTTGCTGCAAATTCCAGTTCTTCCAAAATCCATTTTATTTAGGGTTTATCCATAAATTGTATTCAGTTTGTTAAAGCTTTTGTTTCCTAAATGTTTACAAACCACCTTATGCCAAATGTCTTGCAAATAATATTCCTTTTAAGATTTCCTTGAATTTTTACAAATGTAAAAAAGAAAATAAATGTATTAATATAACTTGTTCAGGAGAAGCTACATACTGAAGAGCTTCTGTATATAAATTCTGGCAAAGAAAAGTATTTGTAATCTATACACTGCAATTCCATCTGGGTTTTAAGTTTAGATTTCAGCATGTCTTAGTGTTTCAGTCTATTGATTTATTGGAACATGTAACAAATAGGAGCAGTGACGTATGAAAACGCAAGTATTAGTTAATGTTTTGTATCTTCGTAAAAATTCCATGGTTAAGAAGCTATATTTTAGCAATCAGGATGTTAAAGAGATCAGAGCTGTGAAAATTTACAAAGATTGTTTGGAAGTGTGTACAGAAATAGACTAGATTTAGAGGTAGGATAGATCAGAAAGTGAACATAAAGCTGCAGAAATTTTATAAGATTTAAACTCAGTATGAGGAATAACTCTAGTTCTCTCTTATGAGCCTTTTCTGAGAGCCGTCTGAGTTGACATTCTTATTGGAGCTGTAGGTGGAATTGTGCAACGACAAAAGTAAAAATTAAGTTTTTATTTTACTGTATCAGGAAATGGGAACTAAGAAACTGGTGTGAAAGGTGCTCATGTGTATTGGTGAACTAGGCGTGCAGATAACTGACAGACAAGGCAGTATTTTGTGTGTTTACCTCAGTTCCTCAGGTTGGGTCATTTGAAAGTTATAAATGTTCTAAGTAAGATCTTTAAGGCAAGGAGCAAATAACATGGAATTCTGCTTTGAAGGACAAGAGAGTATACGCAGAAAAGCAGTCCCACTAGGGCTTTTCATCTGTGTCAAATTTGAACCTATAAACCCCCACAGAGCACGGGCAGTTGGTACCAGTGGGAAGGAAACCGTTATTGCTTGATGATTACTTCATTTTGTACCCACCTTTGGTTTGGGTAGGTCATACTCCAACTGGCTTTTTAGTAATAGATACCCAGCATATATACTGTATCAAATACATTTGAGGTTCTAATCTAGTCTGTTAATCTAACTGAAGTTGGATTTTTAAAATAATAAAAAGTTAAATGTACTTTCCTTGGATGCTTTATTTCTTTCCTTTTTGAAACAAGTGCACCAGGCATAAGGAATAACCCATTATTACTGGCATGCATTTGAGGGGATTACTGATAGCCTTCCACAGTTAAACAGGAATCCACAAACTCTTGCTGTAAAGTGCAGATAGGAAATACTTGAGGCTTGGAGAGCCAGATGGCACTACTCTACCATCGTAGCACAAGAGCCAGAGTAGCTAGCATGTAAACCAGTGAGCGTGGCTGTTTTCCAAACCGACAGCAACAGAATAGCCAATGGGCTACAGTTTGCTGACCCCTGAGATGAAGGATTCAAAATTTAAGATTTGATTTTTCCCCCAACTTACTTTGAAAAAAAATTACAGAAAGTTGAAAGAACGTTACAATGAATAAGGTTTGTCTTTACAAAATTATTTTTCTCTTTTATTTTCATTCTTTTGACTTCTGTGTACAAGCTCTGGTTCCTACACTCAAACCCCACTACCCCCATGCCTGTCGTTCTGATTGATCATGCATTGTCTAGTCAAAGCAGTGCCACCTGTGTTCCCTCACAACCCTTCTGTGAAGCCGACAGGGTAGACCACTACATATTCTAGAGAAGAAGCCAGAGCAGCCAAAGAGTATATTATTTTAGGCTGGAAGTAATCAGGATTAGATTAGGGTCCTCTTGACCACTGTCACTGTGAAATGGGGATGCCACCTCTCCAGCCTGTGGAGCAGATAATAAAGACCACACTGAAAATGAGTGCTCTGTACGAATGCGAGGGCTCATCTCTACTGCACTATCTCAAAATCAGTAGTTAATTTCTCCAGGTCTATTGGTACTTCTGTTTTTCGTCTCCAGCTTTAACTAGTTACTTAAATCCTTGTCAACCTTCTCAGTTCAGTTCTTGCCCTGATTTTATTAGCTGCCTCACTTAATACCGATACTTGACAATTCCTGTTGGGCAGATCGTTTAAGTTAGTACAAGTTTGGATTACTTTGGATCTCTAATGAACAATTTTTATGTGGTTGGAAAATTGGGAGTCTAAGGGACTCTGTTATACAGCCAGCTTCTGGATTTCAAAGTGAGAACTATTTTATTAAACTGTTAATCTACAGTTTAATATTAGAAAAAGGGGGAATGTGCCTCCAGTGGGACATGTGGAGTCTGGTAATATGGTCTACAAATGTATTTTAAGTCATTTTAAAAACTCTGCATGTTTAAGGTGATACAAGTTTCAAATTTACAAAGTGGAGGAGTTGGTTGTAGGGAGAAGTTGATGTAAGTCATTTTAACTGGCCAATGTCATGGTTATTCTTTGTCTCAGTCTAAACTACTAAGATTATGGGACTTAACCTTGAAGGTCACTGACAGGAGGGAGTGAAATATGGAAGGTGATTCCAAGTTGGAGTTGGTTATAGGTCAGTCAGGTAGGACAGACATACGTAGGTAAGTGTCATTAAGTGTGGTAAGCTATTATAATAGGTGTTGGCGTGAGGATGCAGCCTGTGTGGTTATCAAGTTGTCTCCGGTGGAAACATGGAGGTGTGGAGCATCAAGGCTCTGTTAGGGTGACTGCAAGGTGTTTAATGCAACAAGAGTGGAGAGTGTACAGAGGTGGAAGGAGCCAAGGCTGGAAGTGTGAAAGGAAGGCCTCATGGTGGGTGGTAAGGTCTGGTGTGTCAGAGGAGCTCGGATAAAGGTTTTGGAGAAGAGCTACAATGGGTTTTGAACAGCTGTTAAAGATTGTAACTTAAATATTGTTAATAGCCTCGAAGGAACTCAGAGTGCCTTCTCAGTGGTAATGTAAGCAAAGGAATGAGCCAGCAGATGGGAGTGCCTGCTTTATTCTAAAGGTTCTGCTCCCTACCTTGGAGGAGATGATGATGATGTGGAGTGGCCTGGAATGGTAGAATGAGGAGAAAGTGGCCTGTGTGGAGCAGTTGAGGATAAAACTTAGGGGTTGTGGAGGGGTTTGAGAGCTGCTGCAAGAGAACTGGGCTGCTCTGGGTATAGGGAAATAGGGGGAATGAGTTGGGTGGAGGATAGACATCTGACTAAACAGGGAAAAGCTTGTATCCACTTGGCAGGTTTTCCACAGGACCATGAGCTATGGGGGAGGAAACCCACAAAAATTATGAATGATTATGGATGTAATGAAACTACGCTGAGCAGCTTTAGAGCATAAAGCCTTTTATTCTAAATCTACCTCTAGTTTTCCCATGGGATTTAAATTTAAAAATACATATTTTAAAAATTGTGTGCATCCACAGAGTTTAATATATATAAAAGTAGTATGTGAAATCAGGCACTATAGAACCAATAAAAATTATTAACCATCCCTTTTCAGTTCTTCCTACCTAACCTCTTAATACTGTGATCCAAATTTTTGTTGCTGTTTGTTGATTGAGAGCCAAAGTAGCAGCAAAACAAGGCTTCTGACATAAAACTGCAGCCTGCTCATTCAGGAGCACCACTGTCTTCAAAATATTTGGGCAGAGACTGTTGGTGAGACCTGGCAGCTACTCACCACGTGGGGACTAGAGGCAATAAAAGCTCACAATCTCAGGGCTTGTACAGGAGGTCTCCTGTAATGTCCTACTTTCCAGAGGAATTCCCTGCTAATGAGGAAGCCAGTTGGCTGTTTGCCTAGTGCCATCTGGAGACCTGGAAGTGTCACAGAAGTTTGTTAGGCTTTTTAGATACTGACTTTGTGGACTTGTCTACTGACAGGTGGTGACCTTCACTGGGTTCAATGCAGGGAACTGTGGCGTTGGGTTTGACTCCTTCCAGCATTCAGGCAGAAATGCCATTCAACCCCTTCCCACACCTATTGCCTGTTTAATGGCCACTTGGCCTCTTCCCTGCCATTTGGTGGCATCCATTCCCCCCAGATCCTTCTCTCACTTAGGAGTTTCAAATCAGATCTTCTTGCCCAATCTGGCTCCATTCTGTATGTGCCCGTTCGATGATGAAACAGGGTCAACTTGGATTTCTTTCTAAGGGTGAAGACAAATTACCCAAAAGCCACCTTCCAGCGGTTAAGTTTTAAACCTTTACTGGTTTGGAGGACTTGTTATCCTAGTTAATAGATGAGACATTACCATAATGCAAGAAATTAGAGTCTTGTATGTAAAGCCCAGCTCTGGACTCGCTGTCAGCTAGTTCTTCATTAGTGACTGTGAAATCATGTGGAAACCCAAAAGGAAGTTTAGTTCATTTTTTGCTTGCAGTTTAAATGAAAAAAGATTCTACTGCGTGTGATGCTGAAAAATCTCTACACATTGGTGTGTTTTACTTGATTAGGACAATTTTGCTTGCATAAAAAGTCTTTGAAATGCCTAATGGTAATAGTACTTTTTACGTCTATAAGCCAAAATGGCTCAGTTCTGACAATTTTTACATTTAAGGTACAACGTGGGAGTGGATTTCAAATATCTCTTGATTATTCTCCTAAGTTATTTGGGCATATGTTTTTAATTGGCAAAAAATAACCAGACTTCAGAAATTGGTCATTTTTATTCCATCAAGTTAATGGTGAGTGGCTTATTTAATAAAAACATGTCTGTAATTTAACACAAATAGCACGTACAGCTGTTCATTTGTCAATCTTTTTGCCTGTATGAAGCATCTTAAACAGTTTTGCTAAAAGATAGGGTCACCAAGAGGGGAAATCTGTCATTTAAAATAATTCTTCCCCTAAGGCATTCGTATCACCAACCGCTATGTTAGGTGAGGCGGGTGCTGCAGGAAGCGCCCTTCATGGCTGGACGAGGGATGTTGAGAAAGCTGAGAGAATCGTAATATTCGATTTTTTTCTGAGCGGAAAGCTAACCAGCGAGAAGATAACTTCATTCCTACTGAGAAACGATTGTCCGAAAGCAGAGAGCCGATTGGTAACGACGCGGACCGCTCACACCCGGCTCCTGGTCCAGAGCTCGGAGCCGCAACCCCTGCTGCCTGCCTTCGCCCACGTGTGCATCATGGAGTTGTACAGTGAGTTATGCCAATAAAACAAGGCGGGAAGTCCAGCCTTGATATCAGGAGCAGCGTTCTCGGGGGCCAGAGGCCCAGGTGGCGCCCGGAAAAGGGCGCCCTCGGCTCCATGGGAGCTCCGCGGGGCCCCAGTCCTTGCCTTCAGCATCTTCACCTCGCTCGCCTTCCTCGAAGTTGCGGAGGTGCCGGGAAGAGGAGGGGCCTCGCCTCGGGCGCCCGAGTGATTGGCTGCCCGGGGCCCCTGGCGAGGGCTGTGTGGTCCAGCCCGGGTGGAGAGGGGCGGAGCGGCCACTGCTCCAACCACCGCCACCACCACCACAGTCGCAGCCGCCGCAGCCTCGGCCGCCTGGCAAGTAGCTCCGAGCGGCGGCTTCCTGGGCGCCCCGACGCGGACCGCGACGCCGCGCTCTGCTCGCTCCGTGCCCGAGCCATGCCGGGCAGCCGCGCGTAATTGCCGCGCCGCCGCCGACTTGCCCCTGCTCACGGTCTCTGGCCCGAGCGGAGCTTTCCGTGCACGCAACTCCCTCGGTCTCCGTCGGCCCCTCGCAACCATGCCCCGGGCGACTGCTCTCGGGGTCCCGGTGCCACTGCTGCTGCCTCTCCTGCTGCTGCTGCTACCGCCGCTGCCCCGCGGCGCTGGGGGGCTCGCGGAGCTCTCGGACGCCGCCCCGGACTATTCGGCGCTGGAAGGCGAGGAGGGCGCGGAGCAGCAGCTGGAGCATTACCACGACCCGTGCAAAGCCGGTAGGTGCCGCCGCCGCCGCCGCCGCCGGGAAGTCCAGCAGAAGTTTGCCTTTGAAATGCAAATGAGTTGTGGGCAAGCCTGCGCTACCGTCTGTGGGGCGGGTCTCCCTCCCTTCCCCCGAGATTCCCCGGCTCCCCGGGAAAACAATGCACTCCGGCTGGGACGTCCCGGCCGCGGGCCTGCGGCGCGCCCCGGGTGGCAGCCTCGGGAGCGTTCCCACAGCTGAGGAGGGCGGGCGCCCCGCCGCCTGACAGCCAGGTGTTCCGCACTAGCGGCCGCCGCACGCGCCGGGCTGGGCGCGCCGCTCCCCGGCTAGGAGGGAGCCCTGGCCCCGGTTTCCCCGCGTTTGCAAGTTGTGCGCAAAGTTTCCCTAGATCTCGTGCCTGCTCTTGGGAAGAGAAGAACAAAACCCGAAAAGCTGCACGGCGGGCACAGGGAAAGTGGTAGCTGAAGGAGAATGCGCGTGACCCGAGTTCCGCTAAGTTCCCTGTAGCCCCCTCAGCGTAGTCCTGGCCTGGGGGTCGCGGAGATGGAAGCTGGCAGGTGCTCTAATCCCTCAGGAAGCGGCGCCCCGGGACGCGCGGGGCTTTCTGGAGCACATTCGGCCCGGGCGCCGGGGCTCCCTGCCCCGAGCCACCAGCCGGCTCCTGTGTCCCGAGGGGCGTGGCCTCCGGGCCGGAGCGCTCCGGGCGTCAGCGCCGCGAGGGCCCGAGCGCAGGTTCCAGAGAGCCCACGAGTCTGCGGAGCTCCGAGCCGCCGGGACCGAGGGGAGCGTGGGCTGGAAGGCCCGCTTCACCGCTCCCGGCGGGTAGCCGGCGGCCCGCAGAGATGACACACGGAGTGGAGAGCGCGGCCTCCCTCCTCTCCCAGTGCTGTGGTCGGTTGGGACTGGGGGAGCGCCGTGGACAGTGGCCCCACTTCTTCACTCCCTGGAGACCTCTGGTAGTCTCAGTTCCCTCATCTCTAAATTGGGGACAGTAATTATAGGAGGTCTCATGATTTGAGGGGAAATTTTCTGCAAATGGAATAATGAGATGGTCCTGTAATGATCCGTATTGTTACTGCAGCGGCTATGGGCAAGGTTGGGGTCGGACAGATCAGAACTCGGCGAAGTCTGGGGAAGACCAGGTCGCTAGGAGGTGAGAGGGCCCAGAGGCTGTGAGACCTGATAATCTTGTGAAGGCTGAAGTTCAAACCAGGCTTGAGGGGCCTGGTCTTAGCCTGCAGGAATAGTCCTGCAGAATACCCACCTATTGCTGCACCTGGTGGGGCTCTGAGTTAGGAAGGTGCGCAGAAGTGTTGGTTCCTGGGTCATTTGAGAAAATGCCAGTAGGTACCATTTGCCGACTGAGGTATCTCAGTTCGTCATGGGACCGAGCCCATGACCAGGGAGAAGTCTCTGGAGCACTGTTGGAATGCTGGTCGCCTTGCCTAGAAAAGACAGACACTGAGGCTGTGAAAATGGGGCGGGGGCCAAAGGGGATGAATCAACCATCCCGTGAACCTGTCAGATCCTGAGCTCTGCTGGATGTGTGCTGGGGCCTCTGGGAAGCAATGTGGGCAGCTGGGGCCTGGATTCGGGAAGCCATCAGTCTGTTCAGGGATATAGTGAGCACCTCTGGCATGCCGGGTGCTGGTCTGGGTGCTGTAAATCCGGGTGAAAGAGGCATAGCAGAGCCCCCCAGCTCGCAGTCTCAGGTTTGCCTCTTGAGGCCTCCTTTTTGTCCAGTAATTTTGCAGAACATGCTAGATAAGCAGGGCGTGCGTGTTCTGTGACTCTTCACACACAGGATGGGATGGGCGGGCAGGGCTGGAGAGCAGAGGACCTCCAGAGCTGGGTTTCAGCCGGCTCCAGGCATGCTCCGCAGCCAGCCCTGATGTTCTGTGGCCTTGGCCTCTCCTGAAGCTGTG
>NW_024426885.1:31003383-31132254 GCF_017311325.1 Ursus maritimus
GAGGAGGGCGGGCGCCCCGCCGCCTGACAGCCAGGTGTTCCGCACTAGCGGCCGCCGCACGCGCCGGGCTGGGCGCGCCGCTCCCCGGCTAGGAGGGAGCCCTGGCCCCGGTTTCCCCGCGTTTGCAAGTTGTGCGCAAAGTTTCCCTAGATCTCGTGCCTGCTCTTGGGAAGAGAAGAACAAAACCCGAAAAGCTGCACGGCGGGCACAGGGAAAGTGGTAGCTGAAGGAGAATGCGCGTGACCCGAGTTCCGCTAAGTTCCCTGTAGCCCCCTCAGCGTAGTCCTGGCCTGGGGGTCGCGGAGATGGAAGCTGGCAGGTGCTCTAATCCCTCAGGAAGCGGCGCCCCGGGACGCGCGGGGCTTTCTGGAGCACATTCGGCCCGGGCGCCGGGGCTCCCTGCCCCGAGCCACCAGCCGGCTCCTGTGTCCCGAGGGGCGTGGCCTCCGGGCCGGAGCGCTCCGGGCGTCAGCGCCGCGAGGGCCCGAGCGCAGGTTCCAGAGAGCCCACGAGTCTGCGGAGCTCCGAGCCGCCGGGACCGAGGGGAGCGTGGGCTGGAAGGCCCGCTTCACCGCTCCCGGCGGGTAGCCGGCGGCCCGCAGAGATGACACACGGAGTGGAGAGCGCGGCCTCCCTCCTCTCCCAGTGCTGTGGTCGGTTGGGACTGGGGGAGCGCCGTGGACAGTGGCCCCACTTCTTCACTCCCTGGAGACCTCTGGTAGTCTCAGTTCCCTCATCTCTAAATTGGGGACAGTAATTATAGGAGGTCTCATGATTTGAGGGGAAATTTTCTGCAAATGGAATAATGAGATGGTCCTGTAATGATCCGTATTGTTACTGCAGCGGCTATGGGCAAGGTTGGGGTCGGACAGATCAGAACTCGGCGAAGTCTGGGGAAGACCAGGTCGCTAGGAGGTGAGAGGGCCCAGAGGCTGTGAGACCTGATAATCTTGTGAAGGCTGAAGTTCAAACCAGGCTTGAGGGGCCTGGTCTTAGCCTGCAGGAATAGTCCTGCAGAATACCCACCTATTGCTGCACCTGGTGGGGCTCTGAGTTAGGAAGGTGCGCAGAAGTGTTGGTTCCTGGGTCATTTGAGAAAATGCCAGTAGGTACCATTTGCCGACTGAGGTATCTCAGTTCGTCATGGGACCGAGCCCATGACCAGGGAGAAGTCTCTGGAGCACTGTTGGAATGCTGGTCGCCTTGCCTAGAAAAGACAGACACTGAGGCTGTGAAAATGGGGCGGGGGCCAAAGGGGATGAATCAACCATCCCGTGAACCTGTCAGATCCTGAGCTCTGCTGGATGTGTGCTGGGGCCTCTGGGAAGCAATGTGGGCAGCTGGGGCCTGGATTCGGGAAGCCATCAGTCTGTTCAGGGATATAGTGAGCACCTCTGGCATGCCGGGTGCTGGTCTGGGTGCTGTAAATCCGGGTGAAAGAGGCATAGCAGAGCCCCCCAGCTCGCAGTCTCAGGTTTGCCTCTTGAGGCCTCCTTTTTGTCCAGTAATTTTGCAGAACATGCTAGATAAGCAGGGCGTGCGTGTTCTGTGACTCTTCACACACAGGATGGGATGGGCGGGCAGGGCTGGAGAGCAGAGGACCTCCAGAGCTGGGTTTCAGCCGGCTCCAGGCATGCTCCGCAGCCAGCCCTGATGTTCTGTGGCCTTGGCCTCTCCTGAAGCTGTGCTCATTCTAAGAGTGGCCAGAAGAGGGCGATGGCAAGGGAGACCTGGGGAAAAGGTCACATCGCAGTCTGTCCATAACTTCTGGAAATTCCCTGAGCTAGGAAAAGCCTTCTGGAAGGACAAAAAGCAGTTCACCAGGGCACTGAGATCTCAATGGAAGGACATGCCTGGTGGCTCAGGGGGAACACTGAGTTTCCTGGTTCCACGTTTAAACGAAATGTTTAGGAGAAGCCTCTCATCCTATCCCAGTCAAGTCCTAACTTCTGGCTCCTCTGCCTAGAAGGAGGGCTTCAGGGCTTTGAACCTAAAACACCTCCCACCTACCCTTTCTTGAGCGCGGGCCTCCATTACGCTCCAGACACAATGCAGAGAGGAGAGTCTTGGATCTGGTCCTGGCCTCTTGGAGCTGTGTTATGTCAGACAAGTCCCCTCCTCTTTGGGTCTCAGCTGCTCATCTGCAGGATAAGGTGGTTAGACTTGTTAGGGTTGCAAACTGACAGGCCCAGGGAGCTGGTTCTCGGGGTCCACATCCGTCAGCTGTCTTGCCCTGTGCCCACTTCACACCTTGCCGGCGTTTGAATTTGTGCCCCTGGCTCTTTCCTACTTAGTGTTCTGTGGTTCTACGATGTTTGCTTCCCCTCAGCCCCTCAGAGGCTGAACAAACTAAGTGTTTCACCATTTACTATTTTACTATTTACCATTTCACCACTTTTACCATTTTTATTTTTTTATTTATTTTATTTTTATTTTTTTAAAGATTTTATTTATTTTACAGAGAGAGGGACAGCCAGCGAGAGAGGGAACACAAGCAGGGGGAGTGGGAGAGGAAGAAGCAGGCTCCTAGCGGAGGAGCCTGATGCGGGGCTCGATCCCAGAACGCTGGGATCACGCCTTGAGCCGAAGGCAGACGCTTAACGACTGCGCCACCCAGGCGCCCCCACCATTTTTAAAACCATTTTTTTTTTTTTTTACCATTTTACCATTTACGAATTTTATCATTTCCTCTGCCGTTTACATTCTGTGTGACCTTGGGCAAGACCCTTAATTTCTCTGTGCCTTAGTGTCCTTGTTTATAAATGAGGATGATTCCTAATAGATTAAAGTGCTTAAAGCAGGGCCTGCTATATATTTAGGTTCTTTACAAATAGGTTTTCTAGAAACTTGTTAAAAGAACATCTTCATGTGGACCTTTGAAGCAAGTTTAAAACTGTAACAATTAAATTTACTAATAAACAATCTACTTAATGCTGTAAAAGGGGATCCTTTTCAAATCAGATGCTGGTGGAGTGGGAGTGAATATGTGTGGTCCTCCTGGCCTGGGGCTGGTGAAGTACACTTTCTGGGCACGGTCTCTGCCTGGCAGTCCACAGCTCTGCTGTTTTGTTTTTCATCTGATACTGTAAGTGCGGCCAAGGGTTCAACTGACAGTGAATGGTAAGACAGCCTCCCAACCACTGTGCCTCTGAGAGCAACCTTTGCAAAGCTTCTGAGGGCTTCTCCTGCCTGTTTGCACTCACCCACAATTCTTTAGATGGATTCAGAACCAGAAGGCCTGGGTCCTTATCCCTTTTACTCCCTGTGTGGCCTTATGTAGGTCACTTCTCTCCACGCCTCAGTCTTCTCATCTGCAAAATGGGGATGAGAATAAACCACTTGCCTCATAAGGCGGACCTGCGGCTAGTTGAAGCTGGATTCCTCAGACAAGGACTTGTGTGTAGATAGTTCTTTTGGGAGGTGATCCCAAGAAGCAGGAAGAGTAGAGCAGGGAAGGAGGAAATCCAATGAAGGGAGGGAATTGAAGTAGCTGCTTTTGTCGATGGAGTCTTGCACCCACCAGGACCTCTGCAAAGCTTCCAGAAAGTCTCGTAGAAGTCCTTGCCCGTACACTAGGGGGCTGGAGCATTTCTCCAAAGGCTGCTGTCCTTCATTGTTTGCTCCCCGTTCTACTGATTCCTGTGTAAAAAACCACCCAAACTCAGTGGTGTAGAACAACAACCACTTTATTGTTTTGGTGATTCTGCAGGAGTTTAGAAAGGGTGCCGCGGAGGTGATTTGTTTCTGCTCCACAATGTCTGAGCCTCTGCCGGGAAGATTTGCAGGTGCTGGTGACTGGAAGGAGGGTGACTTGACAGCTGGGGGCTGGAATCATCTGGAGCCTCGTTTGGGAGCCTACAATAGCTTCTCTATGTGGTCTCTCCATGCGGGCTAGTTGGGCTTCCTCATAGCATGGCAGCTTGATTCGAAGTGCTCACATCCCAAGAGAGCCGCATGGAAGCTGTATTGCCTTATGTGACCTTGCCTCGGGAGCTGCATATCAGCATTTCCACCATGCTCACAAGCCTTTGCAGATTCCAGGGAGGGCCCTAGACCTAGCTCTCCATGGGAGGAATAGCAAAGTCACATTGTTAAAAGAGCTTGTGGACCAGGGGGTATTGTCTCAGCCAGTTTGGGAAAAGAGGACCTGCTGTGCTCCTCCAGGCTACCTTTCCGGTATGTGCAGCCTGCGTCTGCCTGTGCAGGCGCCATGGTTGCTAACAGATTCAGAAAAAGTTCTTAAGCAGAAACGTGGGGAGACAAGCAGTGCTGCAAGGAATGGCCCAGAGTTAAGCTGAGGATATAGGACTTAGATCACCAAAGTTGTCTACATGAGCTCAAATGATGCAAAAGTGCTTTGTAAACTGTAAAGTACTGTGCAGCCTTTTGGATTTATTAAACCCAAGGAAACTGGCCAACAGCCAGCTTTCCTTCTCACCTGGTGGCCTTGAAATACCAAGGCCTTCCCCACTACTCCATGTTCAAATATGATAAAAGCATATATTGCTACATAAATTAATATAGTCAGTGGTCCCTGATGGCTGATGGCTAATGGCTTAGGAGCCGGTGGTGAGGGTGCTGGTCTGCAAGCTACCCTTTCCTCCTGAGGAAGTTCGCATTCCCTTCCCACACTTTCAGACCTTACTTCTGCCTGAAATGTGGGGCCATACTCTAACTTGTCATTCTCTCCCAGACACAGTGACCTTACCAATCAGCTCCTGATTTTCAGAGCCACCCAGGGCCCTCAAGGATAGTACTTTGTGGGGACAGCCGTTGCCAGCAGCCCTCACATTACCGATGCAAGGCTGGAACGTCCTACGCTGTGAGGTTGGGGATGTTTGTCTGTGTTGGTCACTGCTGTAAGCCCAGCGCCTAGAGCAGTGTGTGGCATGTTGTGGGATACTCATTGGTATTTGCTGAAGGACGGAATGATGATTTTGGCCCTGTGTGGATTGGGTCTATGGCTGAAGGGACCTCCAAGCTCACTGTTAGCCTGGAGAGTAGTGACGCAGACCTGGCCCAGTGGGCTGCAGCCCTCCCAGGAGTGCTTCAAGTTGGGGGTCCTGGGGTCCTGGGAAGTGCTCCCCCCGGGGTTTCCACCCTCATGGCAGGAGTTGGTGCCGTGGTTTCTTAAGCACAGTCATGAGGTTTCCATGGTGCCTCCCGAAGGCCTGTCTCCCTGGTACCCCTACTCTCTCCCGTCAGACTCCCACCCCCACGGGCCACACTCAGGGAAGGGCAGCTGGCATTTTACGACTTTATTTTCATTCCTACTTGTTCCGGTGTCCTTGCTGATGGGCAGGTGCTGATCTGACGGAGGCAGAATATTTCAGGGCTGTATGGAAATGGAAGTTCATTTTCCCACTTCTCCAGGAAGGAGCAGCATCTCGTTCATCTCTTTCTCATCTGTTGCCCCCTGAAGTGCACTGGGACAGGCCCTGGGGTGGTTAAGAGCACAGGCGTTGACACCTGACAGACCTGGATTCAAAATCTGCCCCCGGGGCAGGGCTTTGTGACCTGGAGTAAGTTACTTAACCTCTCTGAGCCTCCATTTCCTCACTTGGAAAGAACTGCTAGTATTCACTCCTAGGGCTGCTGAAAGGATTAGATGATTCAGTGTCAGTCAGGAGCCTAGCACGACCTCTGGCAAGGCGAGTGCTCGGCGACTGCTGTGTGCACCATTGGAGCATGGAGCAGGTGCTCACGACTCCTTCCTGAGCTCTTGGCCGACGTGCTGTAGAGGAATTTGAATTCTTGTTATGAACAATTGATTTCATGTTAGTGTAGTTAGGGATTCTTAAATTCAGACCTGATAATTATTGGTAAACAGTGTCTCTACAGTGTCTCTTAAGTAGTTGAAGGGTGAGTGTTATGGTATATGAGTTATAGCTCAATAAAGATTTTTTTAAAAAGTAAGTGAAGGTGAGGACGGACCAGGGCTGAGTTGGGGGAGGAAATGCAGGGTCTTGGCCCCTGAGTAACTGTCACACAGAGACACACATACAGAGACACATCAAGCAAGCAGAGCGAGTGTGGCCCTCAGATGCCCAGCAGAACCCAGCAGTCCCAACAGTAGTCCAGACTCACACTGGGGCAGGCAGTGTCTGGGAGAGGAGAGGCCTGGAAGGGGAACATATTGGCCCCCTTCAGATGAGCATGGTCCAAGAGCTGAGTGACAGCAAGAACACCACCCCATTGCTCTTTAACCCAGCCCCAGGAGTAAACAGTCAGTGGTGTCGGTTCCCATGTTGCACCTGGGGAAACTGAGCTTCATGCCCAGACCTTCTGCCTGACATTGATGGTCCTGTGACTTCCGGTGTTGTCTTCGTAGACAGAGCTCAGGTTCTGAAGACAAAGTCCTCAATGATATCATCCAGCATGGATCCCCAACTCTGACATCAGCGGAGCCCATTATTCTCTTCTTTCTCTTTGCCAGTCCTACCGAGATCAGTGTCTCACACCCTCTTCTGGGAGTGGCACATCTGTTGGGAGCATATCCTCTGTCCAGTGAGACAGAGAGGAGGGCAGGAGCTGCACCACAGGCCATCCACAGCAGCCCTGGGTCTTCAGGGCACCCACCAAGCTCAGGGCTGGGCATGTCCTCCTCAGNAGGAAGATGCTGCTGATCAGAGTGGGGTGTAGACAGGCCAGCAGGCTGCCCCATTCAGCAGCACCTCCCGTGGCCAGTTCAGGACCTTCCACTTCTCACTCCTTCTCCAGCCACTCTCAGGACAGTAACCGGCCTGGGCAGGCTGCTCTCCAGCCTGCTGGTTCTGCACCTAAGCTTTGGAGCACATGGAATCATTCAATACATGTGAAATATTGCAGTAATCTTGTGGCCCTTGAAGAACCTGACACACGCAAGAAGTGTGTGGATTAAATTTGGTCCCATGAACAGCAGCACCTTCCATGCAGTGAGAGAGCCTGGGGGCTAAGTGGGCAGACTCTAGAGACAAAGGGCCCACGTTCGGATCCTGGCTATACCACTTAGTGGCTGTGGGACCGTAAGCCACCTGCTTAAGTCCTCTGAATCTCAGTTTCCTCAACTATAAAATGGGGATACTAATATCTACCACCTAGGGTTATTATGAAGATTACATGAGTTAATATAGACAAAGCCTCAGAATAGTGCCTGGAACATGGTAAATATTCAGTAAATATTATTGTTTTTATTACTATCATCTCACAGAAATTCAACAAGGTTTCCAAGTGGCAGGAAACCAAGTATCTGAACAACAGAAGCCAAATGATGTTTCTAGAGCTTTGTTTCCTGACAACACTGAAGCTGATTTCTCCTCTATATCCAAAGACCTTTGTGTGAAAACAAATGTGCCATGAATGTCATTGGCTTCCTTGATATTATGCTGAGGCAGGGATGGAGGGGTGGTTTCGTGCTCTGCAAGCCAACCAGGTGTGTAGGCCCCACTGAGAAGCAAGCCCCTGACTCTTTGCAGTTGTGTGAGTGGTGTTGGGCCTGAGCCTCCATTCAGCCAATGGATCCCCCCAGCCACTCCTCTTTCTGAAAGCGTTCATTCCTCAGGGCACCTGGGTGGCACCTGGTAACTGTCTGCCTTTGGCTCAGGTCACAATCCCAGGTCCTGGGATTGAGCCCCACGTATTCCCCGCTCAGTGGGGAGTCTGCTTCTCCCTCTCCCTCTGCTCTGCCCGCCCCCCCCCCCACAGCTCATGCTCTCTCTCTCTCTCAAATAATTAAATAAAATCTTTAAAAAAATAAAAAATAAATAAAAGCATTCATTCCTCCAAGTTGCAAATAGCTGAGGTGCAAGCAGGATTTGGGCCCACATCAAATTTGCTGGGCCCATCACATTCCTTCTGCTGTGGACACCTAGTCAAGCAACCTGAATAGAGGATGTAACTTAATTGATCCCCAAACGTTTACCTTCTTACCCCTCACCATACTTTTCAAAAGGAAAACTATGATATCAACCTTCACAGTGGTTACAGCATTGCCTTAGAGCTTTGGGCCATGCGTGATGGTTTTCAAAGCTCTTTTCCTCCTCTTCTCTCCACTGGTCTCTCAAATAGCCAAGAGATGATCTGAGCACTCATGGGAGATGGTCTGGGCTCTTATGATCCGTGAGCACTGGGAGATGTGGTCCAGGTGCTACACAGGGAAAGGCTGGGCTGGGGCGGGCATGGGACATTGAACTCATATGTGGTGAGACAAGGACCTCCAACCCCTGTGGTCTTCCCTAAGCACATGGCCTCTACAAACCTGGAGCCACTTCCCTCCTCCTGGATCCCTCCACGCAGTCAACAAGCACTTCTGTGCTGCCAGGTCTGAAGGTCACGTGGGTGCACTTGCTCCCCAGAGTACCATAGCCTCCTCCCTACTTTTTTCTCTATCCTTGGCTGGGACTCCAACAAGGATGAGACAGTTCTGGCCTTCAAAGTACTCTTAGTCCCAAAGCAAAGGGGGGAATGATACCCAGTTCCTCTATCCCTTTCCCTGAAGGCCGGGGGCAGTGCATGGTGTCAGGTTGGTTGAGGATGATGCGTCCAGTCACTCTCTTCACCCCGGAGGGACAGGACTTAGATGGCTGATGTTTCCCAAGGAGGCTCTGGGTGAGTGGCCGTCTGGGAGACAGAGAAGATCAGTGAAATGTCATGTTTAAGATCAGGCAGCCCATGGCATGAAGCCTGCCTCTGTCCTCACTACACTTGTGGTTTTGACCAAGTTTCTTTACCTCTCTGAGCCCGTGTCCTCATTTGGAAAATGGGAATGATATGAAAACCCATCAGATAGGTTTGTTGGAGGATTAAATGAGGCAGTGAACAGAAGTGGTTAGCAAGCAGTTATTCATTGTTGGCTCCTCTCCTTGCTATGGTTACTATTACTCCTGTTATTGTTCCCCATTTAAGAATTTCTCTCTAAGTGACAATCTCTCTGTGGCCTATGTATGCTTATCTCTCCCTCTCAGGGCTGCAGAGAGTTCTCTTGGGATCCATAGCATGTGGCGAGTGATAATTTATTGCTCCACAGCTCTCTCGCTCTCATCCATGAAGCAGAGGGAGGATGACAGATAAACCAAGTGCATATAAGCAGGTTTCTCATGGCATCCTCTTAGCCTGCTCATAATACAGTTCTGCCTGGATGCAAACATAGCAACAGGAACCGAGCTTTCCTGCTGATTGGTTACGGCCCTATCTATGATCACGCCACCCTCTAACCACTCCTGTCAATTACCAATAAATATTCTCAAGCGCGCCTGCACGAGCACTTGAGTGTTGACGTTCAGCCCTGAGTCTTTGCCCGCTCCACCAGCTGGGCCACTTATCTCCCATCTCATCCTGCAATTTGCACCAAGCCTCCTCCCCTTCCTCCCACCTGGGTTACTGGCCTTGAGTTGATGTGAGTCCTGCCTGAGCCAGTTTCCCACAGCAGCAGGCTACCTTCCACCCTAACTTTTTTTTCACATTCCTGGGTTAGTTCTCCTCTTCACTGAGCTGTCCCTGGTTTCCCTTCCTCTCACCTGGGCTCAGAGTCAGCTTGGCTCCCGAGGGCTGGGCTCCGTGGTGTCACATACCATGTGGTGCCAGAGTCCACCCAGTTGCTTCAACCAGAGACCCCGGTGTCATCCCGGAGAGCTGTCTCTTCCTTACCCTCTCGTGCAATCCAACCTAAGTCCTGCCAGTCCCCTTCCCTCCATCTCCACTGCCACCGGTTGGTCTAAGTGGGCTCCCTGCTGGGCTAATTGCGACAGTGCCGGACCTCATCTCCCTTTCCTGCCCTTTCCTGTGGGAAGCAAGCCCCACTTGCTTCCCACAGTCTCTTTTCCACGTTCTAGGCGGAGTGCTCTTTTTGAAATGCGAGTTTGATCATGTTTACACAATCAGATCTGCTTAGGACCCTCAGCTTACATATTGTTCTCCCCACTCCCGGCCCTCCAAGGCCTTCCTAGGCCCTGATCTCGATAAGGACTTCTCTCTTAAATCTCTCATCACCTTTGTTTCCCTGCATGGCACGTTCACAGTCTGCTACTGGGTATAGTCATTGGTGTGATTATTTGCTCAATGTCTGTCTCTATATGCGACAATGAGCTCCAAGCATAGAAACCAGACTCATTTGGTTTCCCGGTCATCAGCAAGTGCCTGGCACATGGTGGGGGCTCAAGCAGTATTTGCCAAATGAAAAACTGAGCAAATGAGATACCAGAGGGATTTGGAAATGGTAGCCATTACCATAAGAAAATCAAGAAACTCTTCCTTGTAAGCAGGAGTGGTAAGCCCTGATCTTGGCCTAGAAGGATGGATGGGACTTGAAGAAGTTGGGGTGCACATTGGAAATTGAGCCAAGGTGAGGTAGCAGGAGTGCTTTTGATGTGTCTGGAGCTGGGGGATTACTCTGGTTTACTTTGCAGAGTAGCAGAGACAAGACTAAAAGAAGCTTGGAACAGTGGATGTCAAGCTGAGACATTTGAAACATGTCCCTTAAGCAATGAGGAGCTATTGATGTTTCTGGAGCAGAGGACTATTATAATGAAGACATATAACGCTCAGGATCTGTAGAAGCAGGAAATAGGAGGACCACCAGGAGGTCTAGGCCTAGGAGCATGAGGACCAGACTTGGGCTACAGCCTTGGGAATAGAAAGGAAGGGAAGATGGGAGGGAGATCGTGGGGTCTGTATATGGGAGAGGTCCCAAGCTGAGCTGTGTCTTGAGATCAGAGTCGGAACATGAATGAGTTCATCAAGGCATGCTAAGAAAGCATTGAAGTGTCCTTGAGGTGGGCAGGAGAGGGAGATTACTTTTTAACGTAAAACAGTTTTCTTAATTACACTGCTAATACACATCCACCGGAGAACACTTAGAAAACATAAAGCGCAAGCAAGAGTAAACATTTCTGGTAATTCCATGGCCTAGAAGTAATTGTTAACATTTGGTTGTATATTCTTCCAAAAAGTTCTTATGGGTGTTCATGTTTTTTCTTTAAATGCTCTACATGCTGCTTTGAGCTTGCTGCTGCTTCGTTTTCACTTAGTACCATGACCCTCCTTCCAGGATGGTAACGCTGCCCATGTAATAAATGTACTTCTATAATGTTGATTCCAGTCGTTCGTACATCACTGTGTAGCTGCTGCATAACCTGTTTAGTCAATCCCCTATTGTCGGACATAGAGGTTTTCCCCACTCTTTTCTTTTGCTTTTATACACAGTGATGTTGAAGTCATTCTCGTTGCTAGATTTTTATGTGCATTTAACATTATTTCTTTAGAAAAAATCCCTCCATGTAGAATTGTTGAGGCAAAAGGGTAAATGCTTTTAGGGCTTCGGATTCTTCTTTTCAAACTGCCCTTCACATTTTTCCATTCCTTTGAGCTTCCAGTAGGATTAACATTCTGTATTCTAGTTTTAAAAATCTTTGCTGGTTTGATAAGAGAAGAATAATTTGCGATTTCTTCAATTTGCGCTTATATTGTAATTGTGTGTCCTTTACAAACGATGTTGAACCGGTAACAGCTTATTTTGATCATTTGTATATCTTTTGCTATGTGCATTTCCTCTCTTGGCTGCTTATTGCCTGTTGTTTTCTTATTTATGAGCTTTTTTCCCTTCTGTTCATGCTCATTTTTCTAATTGGATGGTCATTTTGTAACATTTTTTAGAAAGTTAAATTTTAGGAACTTTAACCTTTTATCTGTCATGTTTGTCAGAAGTAATTTTTGGACAGAAGATTTTTAAAAAGCAGAAAGTTTATTCTGAACCATATCATTCACTTCTTTCATGGCGATGATTACACGGCTGTATCAGTTAAGATTTGGGGTTTGCTAGTAATGCACCCACATTAACTGGTTATGTCTGCCGAGGTCCAGTTGGGAGACTGAAATCACACCAGGAATTTGATAATTAAAAATTTTAGTATAAAGGATTATAAACTAGCAAAAGGGGAGCAGCTACTGGAGAACTCCAAGGAAGACAGAAACAGCAGAGGTGGGGAACAATTACTAGGGAAGAGTGAACTTGAGAGAGGCCGCCTTCCCCACCCAGACTGGACTTCCAACTTCACAGGAGAGGGTGTGGGTGTGGTTCCCGAGAAGTTGGGGAAGCTCACTGAGGTGCTACGGGAAAAGACTGGTGAGTGGGGAATCGCCCTTTGGAGTATGGGCCAAACAAGGGTGGACCCCCGTGGGTCTCCAGAACACTGCTGGCAGCCACTCCATAGGAACAAGAAAGATGAGACCCCCGGAACCAGGAAGAAAAATCCCTTCCTCTGGCACTGTCACTCCAGCAGTGTCCTCTACTGATAAAGCCTAACGTCATGCCAGGTGGCAAAGGAGTAATGGTTCGAGGGTCCAGCCCCAGAATCACAAAGCACTACACAAAAGGGTAGATTTAGAATTGAGAAACAGCGTATTGGTAGCTGGAACATTGGTTACACAAGCTAGAAGTTTCTTTCTCACATCAGAGTCTGGAGTTTCTATAACGCAGGGCCAGCCAGTATGGCTTCTGCTCCAGGAAATCCTCCAGGATACAGTCTCCTTACAGCTTGCCCCTCCGTTCTCCCGAGGTTGAGGCCCGTGTCCTCGTGGCCCAAGATGGTAGCCAGAGCTCACACCATCACGAACACAGTCTAGACATGGGAGACATGGAAAAGAAAGAGGGACCAAGGATGTATAAGAAGAAGTTTCGCAGGAGATGCCATTTGCCCGTCGGCTTCTATCTCATTGCTCATGTGGCCACAGAAAGCTACATGGGGGTCGGGGATGTTTCTTCGGGAAGGCCTGGAACTGAAAATCGGAGGTTCTATTCTTATGGAAGAAGGGAGAAAAGGTGTTGGTGGACCATAAGCAATCTCTGCCACAACAGACTAAACTTCCTGGACCTTTATGAAGAAAACTTGGTCACAGTGGTGCTAAGATCATAACTGCTACTGAACATCAACCAAATATGCAAGGCAAGGTCTTAGAGTAAAATCCTGTAGAACGTTACGGCTAGAAGGAACCTCTGGGTTTATTTATTCTAAGGTTTTCACATTTCCCATGAGAACTCTGAGGGCCTGGGGGGGGGACAGTAACTTGCCCAAGGTCACATGCACCGCCGTGGGCAGTTATGGCCTGGAGGTGGACGCCAGGTCTCCTTTACCCTCTGCCTGGTGTATCTTTCCATTCTCTGCACTACTTAGGGTCTCCGGTGGGCCTTTGTCTTCAGAACGAGTCCTGCATAATTGCGCTGGTAACTTGTGTCTCTATGCAAGATCATTCCACAGTGGAGATATTAGGGCTTATGAGATATTCCTGGTCCTGGAATCGGGCACAGAAGATGCAAAATTATAGCCCAAGAAGCGTCTGGCTCTTAGGACCTAAACTGCACCCTTCTCTCCAATACTGAGTGGAGGCCTGTGAGTTCCGGCCGTGGGAGCACAGCGAGTGTGAGTTAGCAGTAAGTCATATTCTGCTGCAATGAAGCAGTGAAAGTGTGCTCTGAGGCCAAAGTAGCCAATCACCTTACCAGTCCATCATCCCGTTTAGCTGTGGATATAATGGAAGGATTTTCTTAGAACAATGTGAGCCAGGGTCTCAGCAGGAAACAGACTTTACCCCAGATGTTTCAATCGAAGAGACCTTCATGAAGAGACTACTTACAGAGGCAGGGTTAGGGGACAAAGAAGAGCAGGAAGCACCCAGAGGCCAGCAAGCCACCCCTGTGGCTGAAGGAATGGGGATGGGGCAGTGTGATAGGAGCTGGAATCAAGCAGGAGGGGAAGTGTCTGAGGGACGTACCTGCTGTGAGAGAAACAGCACCAAACCGGGGGAGAAAGAAGGGAAGAAATGCCTGTGTCTCTCCTTCCTCTTCCATCACACCTGCCAGGGTCTCCTCCTGCTTGAATGCCCCCAGAAGCCGGAGAGCAGGGGACCTGGAGGATGCAGTCCCCAGGATCAGCCTTGCTGGGCACAGAGCAGGGCAGAGAGGGTGGAGAGTAAGTATGGAAAGAATAACTCATCACAGCTCAAGGACTTGCTGCAGATATTCTTTTACATGGATGGAAATATTTTTAGTATCTTTAAAACATGCACTAGCAAATGGCCAACATGTGGCACCTAGGATACCGCTTCCCACCTGTGCCAAACGCAGACGTGGCTAATGGACCATGGTGCTCTTTTCTGTGGGCCCATGAAGTCACCCTATGATGCTCCAAGAAACATGACCAATTGAGTGGGCTTGGTGCATGAGATGAAACCTGTTCTGAGCTGTAAAACTTAAGTAACCTTGCAAATATGGCCTACCTTCCTGATCCTTTCTTTCTGGGAAATAGCCGAGCTGGTATTTCTTAAGCCAAGCGAGTCCTGTGTGGAAAGTGCAGGTGTGGCGTGGCTTCGAAATGCGCTGGTGCAGCCGTAGTGGGATGCAGATGCAGGGGCGAGGCAGGAGGCCATATCCGCCTGGAGCAAGGTGCCCACCAGCCTAGGCACCAGCTGGACTCCCTTGGTTCATCTGTAAAGCAGGACCTTGCCGACCAAGGCAGAAGGCAGGGCTGGGCGTTCTCTTGAGGTGGAACCAGCCTTCAGAGCTCAGCCACTGTATGTGGTGCTCTCCTCGGTCCTGACTGACCTTTAACATGCAGAGCCCTATGGTTTCTAAGGCCCAGCTGTGTTTGTGCTACGAACTCTCAGACTGCTGAGTTCAGGCTGTCAGTGGCTTTGAATAGAAAACCCTTAGCTGGAACCAGTGGAGAACAGGTTATGAACGTTGTCAGCATGCTGTAGCGTGTAGATGGCAAATGGGTCCCAGCTCATGTGCTGTCTCTCAATCGTGCTGGCCCTCTGCAGCACTGTGTTGGGATGGACAGGAGGGCCATGATTAGGCGTATCTGCAGGGGAATGGGGAGCACATGTTATCTCATATTTGCAATCCCTGGTGTAAATGGAAAGAGCCCTGGTTCAGAGTCGCAGACATAGCTTCTGGATATGATATTTTGAGCACGTCATCTAAACTTCCTGGACCTGTTTCCTCCCATGGAAAACAAGGACATTGCTTAGATGACTTTTAAACTCTCTCTAGCTTAGAAATTCCATGATTCAGACCAGGTTTTTAAAGCATGTGAAACTTGCAACAAATCTGATCCAATTAAAATGATTTCCAACTCCCCACTCCTCTCTGCCATATGCTTGACTAACTAAACTATCTGTCCCTCGTGAGGGCCATTTCCCCAAGCTGGAGCAGCTGGACACCCTGAGACAGGAGGCCTCCCATACTAAACAGACCCTACTCTTTAATCTCGACCAAAAGATCCAGGAGGCGTGATTCACATCTCGCCCCGTTTCCTCTCTTCTGTCCTCCGAGAGCCTGAACCTCTCCCCTCGTGCTCTGCAAATGTGCCTGAATGCAGAGTCCTGAAATTTAGGTTCATGGTTTCAAAGTTCATGGTCCTGAGAATAAACAAAAAAACTATTGTGGTTGCATAGAGCTGTGGACCCCATTAACACCGCCCCATGAATATTTATAGTGTGAAACTACAAAAGAACATAGAGGCCATATTGTATTTCCTAGAACTTTCTTTCCATGGGGTCCTTTCTCTGTGGGTCACTTTAATGTAAGCTTTGCTTATTTAGTTGCACACTTTAAGCCGATTAACTTTTTACTAAAAAAAAAAAAAAAAACCCTCCCTGTTTGTTTGTACATACACTCCCTTGACAAAGATTCACAGAAAACTGCTTTAAACCTGTTAAATCCCTCTGCTGGAAACTTGAAGTGAACCAAATGTGTCTCTGGGTAGGATTTCCCTGTAACCGTCCCCGCCTTGGGCCCTCGCACCCTACCTCAGCCTGTTTGCTGAGAGGAATTCCCATGTGAGAATGCGCTGCGTTTAGTTCCTCTGATAATCTCGGCTTCTCTCTAGGCAACTCTTAAACGGAGTATTAGCGAGATCCTTCCTGCGTGGCTTGTCATCGGGATGACAAAGGGCGGGCCCTGGGTGGCTGGATACAGAAATGGTAGGGAAATCAAATAGCGCTGGAGGGACCTCAGAGGCAGTGGACTCTGCTGGTCTCCAAACTTCAGTGAGCGTCAGTCACCTGTGTGTGGGGGCAGGGGCATGAGGTTAAAATGCATATTCCTGGGTCCTGTCGCCAGAGATTCTGATTTCATAGGTCTGGGTGGGGCCTGGGGGATCATCCTATCAACACTGTCCTTAGACGCTTCGAACCCAAGCGGCTTGTGGACCATGACTTGGGAAGCACCGAGCGGGTTCAGCTGTCTCCTTGTATGGGTGAAGAAAATGCCACCAAAGGGAAAAGTTATTTGTCCAATGTCACACACAGCCTCCAGACTCCCTCTTCTATACTTACAGGTTTCCTATAGTATAGATGATGCCCGCGGCTCCACGCTGCCTTAATCTGGGCTGGCGTGTCCTGAGATGCAGCTCTGCACTGGAACATGTGTGATGAGGTCCCTATGAGGGAAGTCGACTGAAAAGTAGACCACCTCTTAGCTCAGGCCCAAGTTGTAAGTGTCCATATGAAGGTGAGGAAATGGCCTGGTTGGTAGAGGGGAGGGTGGGAAGGTAAGCACCCGTGGGAAGTCACTCTCACGGGATAATAGATCCAGGTCTCTGTGGGTTTTGGAGTGAGCCCCAAGGTGGAGCAGGGCCTGCGGCCAGGGCGGACTGGGAAGGTCGGGGTTATCCCCAAGCAGTGTCTGCCCTCCTGGGCTTCCCACTCTCAGGGTGCCAGGAAACAGAGTCTTAGGGAGGGTGTGGCTGGTGACAGAGGGTGATGGCAGAGACAAAGGGGTCTTCTTCGGACTGGCTGGGTTCTGCTGGGCTCACGGGCTTTCCAGCTCTGCAGGCCCCAAACCAAGGACCACGTAACACCGCCAGGATCCCCCCACCAGACTTTCAGGATCTCAGGTGGGAAGGGGTGTGCTGGAGTACCCTGGCCAACCCCTCTGGCACTCTGTCCCCTTGAAGAACCCTTGCTGGGCTGTGTAGCCTTTGTCAGGCCAGCAGCTCATCTGGAAACAGGGCTCTTACTGCTAACCATGAGATCAGCCCCCACCTGGAGCCCCAGTTCGAGAAATGGGGTCCTGTGCGAGGCAGTGAACTGACCTCCAAGTTTGGAGCCAAAAGATCTGATTTCAAGCCCTACCCACTTCTCACAGGTTGTAAACGTGGCCTAGTTGTTAACCCCCCTAAGCCTTACTTTCCCCCATAAAATGGGGCTCAAGGTTCTGGCTCTGCCTTCCTCTGTGACTTCAATGGGGAACGTACACGCCCTCACTTGTCACTTATAAACACGTTCTGAAGGCCCAGAACATGGCGGGCTCTGAGCTAGCGTCTGGGGTGAGTGGTGGGGAGGAGAGCACAAGCAGGGACTGTGAAGGGCTGTACCAAAGTGAGGGGCTCCTTGTGACCAGGTCCACTGTGGGTGCTCTAACTGCCCCAGATCCTGTTCCTGGTGTCTGGGCCTTTCTTCCCCCATGGCCAGCCCCTCAGTTCCCGTGGCCTCACATCCTGCCTTGCTCTTGCTGTCATTGACAGTTCACATGAGTAGGTCCCCCACATCAACCAGGCTCCCCTCATTGGGCCCCTTCTGCTCCTGTCCTGACACTGCCTTGCTGCTTCTCACCACAGGGCCTTTGCTCATGCTTCTCCTTTGGCCAGCATGCCCTTTGCTCCTGTTGTCCACTCAACAAACTTCTGCTCATAAGTCATCCTCCTACTCAAGTGTCACCCCCTCCGTGAGGCCTTTCCTGATTCCACCCCCCAGGCTAAATTAGTCCCTCCTCTGTAGGCTTCCCTCCCTCACTGAGCAGTATGGATCATTTCAAGGCAAAGATGGACGGCAGTTGAGAGTGGACTTGAGAGGTGGCCCAGAGCAAATTGCCTAATCGCCTAAGCCTGCTTTTCTCATCTGAAAAATGAGTGTGATGATGTGTATTGCATGGAGTGCTGTCGGCCGGGTTAGAGGAGCGTAAGAGCTTGGCGTCTGGCTGGTGCTCAAGAATGATCAGTCCCTTTCTCTTCAGTGCCCTGCTCCTGAGAGAAGAACTGAGACATCAGATTTGGGAGGAAAAGAGAGAGCTGATCCAAGATAAAGGGGGATGTGTTGGAAGGACCTCAGCTCTGTGTCACTGGAAGTGTATGAGAAGAGGCTATTCAGGCATGAGTGGATGGGTTGGACCTGAGGACCAGTAGGGCCCCTTCTAGGCTTCAGAGTCTATAACTCCTGGAGGATTGCTGAGCAGTGCAACAGTCTCCGAAGGGTGTTCCTTAGATCAGGATTCAGTGAAAAGAGATTCCAGGGAAAACCACATTGGGAAAGGCTGCATTCTCTTTCTCTTGGAGACTCGTGATATTTGTTAGGGTTGTAAAGGCTCTGAGAAGTCCTGCAGTAAGGAAAGCTATTTAATGCCATATTCTTATTAGAATGTGAAACTTTGGGAAAAGTGGCTTGGTCAGGGAGAAATCTGACTTGGGAATCGGGAGGCCTTGGTTAACTTAAAACATCCGTGAAGCCTCATCCTGATTGCATGACCTTGGCCAAGTCTTATCTCCTCTCTGGTACTTCATTTGAGGTTGATGTATAGAATGCATTTGGCCTGGTACCCGAGACAGAGTGCTGTATGCTTCTGTTGTAGATGGGGAAAGACAGGCAGGGCAAGATGCTGTGAGAATCCTGGGGTGGGAGCCTTTCCCTGCAAGGCTGACTCATGGTCATCTTTTGCAGCCTTGAGGGTCAGGCATACACATGGAATCAGATGGGAAACATAACATTAAGGATACTCATCATTATTATTACAGTAGTGTGCTGGAGCTGGTTCTTACCTGCAAGCTTTTGAGAGCCCAGAGTATGCTTCTTTTCCCAACACCATGTTCTGCCACCTTGAAATCAGCCATGGTGGGAGTTACACCAGGGAAATCAGCAAACGCTACAAACCAGGGCTCTCCCTTCCCCTAGCCAATCGTTAATTATCAGCACATCACTGATTAGATATCATTAGAAAATATTTAAAATTAGTCTCCTTTTATATTTGCAAATTTCTTATATAATAACTTTAAAACTGTATCTGACTACTTTAAAGATTTCTAGTTTTGGTTTCTGAAAAACATTTTTCCTATTGTATTTCATTATCTGTTCCGACATAGTTACTAGCCAGAGCTTCCTAACAAAACACCACCACCTTGTGACAGCTCCCTAAATTGCAGGCTGGAGTTCCAGTGGGGTCAGCCAAGACTGAAGCCCATGGCGTTTTCATTGATGTGCATTTTAGATGCTTCCTCTGGCCTCTCCTTTCCAGTTCTGTAGTTCTGTGAAGAATTACCCTGCTTGACCTCGTCGTTACAGCCATGACAAGTGTAAGAGGGGTACAGGGGAGCCTGTGCCCCCAGGTGCGTGATTGATTGAGGCAAAATCTCTGGTGCCTTGGGTCCGTTCTTCCCAACGTTAGTGTGCATGCGCTCTCCCTGGGAATCTTGTTCACATGCAGCTTCTGATTCAACAGGTCTGGTGTGGGTCCTGCTCTCTTGAATTTCTGTGGAGCTCTGAGACAGTGATGCTGCTGCTTGCCTGTGGATTACACTTTAGTAGCCAGGGTTGAGGGGGCAGGGGAGAAAAAGTTTACCCCAGTGATGGGAATCCTCCCAGAGCTTCTCTTAGGAGATTGCCATGGGCCGTGTTTTGCCTTTGGTAAGAATTCAATAGCTGTATGTTTTGAATGCACAGACTTAGCTCATTTGATTCTATATATTGTTCAGCCATTTTGTTGATTAATTTTTAAATTTTAATTTTTTTTTACTTATTTGGAATTTATTTTGGTGTAGTGTAAGTTCAAAGCCAACCCGATTTTTCCTCCAACAGCTAACCTAGTTGTCTCAACATAATTCATTGATTAGTCCCCCTCTTTCTACAAATTTGTGAGACCTCCTCATTATGAATTTTGTCGTAGAGCCAGAGATTGCTTCCAGACTATTCTATGTTTCAGGGTTGTTGTAGCTTTGTAACATATTTTAATGTCCGATGAAGCCAGTCTTCCTTTGGTACGCTTTCTTGACTGTTACCACCTAATTATGCAGGTGAACTTTAATATCAGTTTGTCAATAATAAAAGCATTATTGGGATTTTGATTGAAGTATAATTAAACCTACACATTAATTTGAAAAGAATGAACGTTTCAGGAACATAGTGTGTTTTCCTTTTCATGTCCGTCACTTTTTGTAGCTTTTAGTAGAATTTTACATTCTTGACATAGTATCCCACTTTTTTTAAAAAAAGATTTTATTTATTTATGTGACAGAGAGACAGCCAGCGAGAGAGGGAACACAAGCAGGGGGAGTGGGAGAGGAAGAAGCAGGCTCCTAGCGGAGGAGCCTGATGTGGGGCTCGATCCCATAATGCCGGGATCACGCCCTGAGCCGAAGGCAGACGCCCAACGACTGCGCCACCCAGGCGCCCCTGTATCCCACTTTTTGTATCAAGGTTATTCCTAGATATGTGTTGCTTTTTGCTATTTTAAATATAATTTATTATTTTATTTTATGTTATTTTATTTATGTCATATTATATACAATTTTATTTTATATTATTTATATTATATTCATAATATGGCCATTAACTATCTGTAGCAATTTAAATTTAAGTTAATTACAATAAAATAGGGGCGCCTGGGTGGCACAGCGGTTAAGCGTCTGCCTTTGGCTCAGGGCGTGATCCCGGCGTTATGGGATCGAGCCCCACATCAGGCTCTTCCGCTATGAGCCTGCTCCTTCCTCTCCCACTCTGCCTGCTTGTGTTCCCTCTCTCACTGGCTGTCTCTATCTCTGTCGGATAAATAAATAAAAATAAAATCTTAAAAAAAAAATTTTTTTAAGTTAATTACAATAAAATAAAAGGTAAAATTCAGTTCCTCAGTTGCACCAGGCACATATCAAGTGCCCAGTACCACATACTGAAGAGCTCTGCCACCATTGCAGAAAGTACTGTTGCACAGTGGTGTAGTGCAAATTATCGATCCATCATTTTTTCTTGTGTGTTGTGACAGTAACTTATTTTATTTGGGAATGCTTTTCAATCTATTCTTTTAGATTTCTAGGAAGAGCAGTTGCTTGTATACCACACTCCTGGTTTCTTTTCTGCTGCCCAGATTCTCTTCCTAAAGATGAAAGCAGCCAATCCGAGGGCGAACACACCCCCTTGAGGGTAGCCCCTCCCAAACTTGCCCGTGGCAGACATCACTAATGCATCACAGCACTCTTTGCTGTTCCCTGAACTATTGTTGTTTTCGAAACTGACATCATGGTGCCCTGCTCTGCTCTGGCTCTTGAGATGGAATAGGATGCGGTGGCAGGCCACGAGGTGTCTTCCCCACATGGGGGTTAGAGCTCTCCAGAGGAGGGCTCTGATTCCACCTCCTGTGAGTAGTTCTCCAATCATCTTTTCTCCGTGGCCCTCAATGGCTCCATTCAGGGGGGCCTGTGTTTTCTTTTCCATTATTCTCAATGGCCGTATCTGAAGAGGACCTCTTTTTCAGTCCACTTCCTTCCCCATAGAAGGTTGGGGGCCCAAGGATCATTTGAGGTCATTTTAAGTCTAAAACAGTTGCAGTCTCCTGCAGGCCGTGCTAGTGACTCTTCTGGGACAATACTTTTCTGAAATGTTAGTCATCTTCCTGTTTGATTCAGCTGCACGTGCGGTGGCCACACCACGGTTGTTTTCTAGACATGCCTCTCTCTCTGGACTTCGTTGCTGGCACCTGGCATTTGCTAGGCCTCTGTGGGGAAACCATGCTTTTGGTGTCCTGCCCTTCCCTATTCTCCCACTGAAAGAATGTACTGGGCACCATCTTGATTGGTCCTTGCCGTAAAGTTGAATGTTGGTTTTTTTTTTCTTACACAGATTTCTTGAGGTATAATTTACATATTATATAATTTACCCGTTGTAAGTGTACAATTCAATGTTTTAGTAAATTCATAGTTGTGCAATCATCATCACAATTAAAATATAGAACACTTCCAGATCTCAGTAGTCAGATCTCAGTCCTGCCCTCAACCCTAGCAATCACTAATCCTTCTAGCTCTATAAATTAGCTTTTTCTAGACATTTAATATAAATGGAATCATGTAATATGTAGTCTTTCCTACCTAGCCTCTTTCACTTAGCATGATGGTTTTGAGATTCATACATGTTGTAGTCAATACATACATGTGTCAATAGTTTGTTCTTAATTGCTAAATAGTTTACCATTTTATAGATATACCCCATTTTGTTTATCTGTTCAACAGCTGATAGACATTTATGTTGTTTTCAAGTTTGGGACTATTATGAATAACGTTGCTATAAACATTCGAGTTTATGTCTTTGTGTGGACATATCTTTTCATTTCTCTTGGGAAGATTTCCTAGGAGTGGAATTGCTGGGTCTTATGATAAGATTATGTTTAACTTTTTAGGAAACTGCCAAATGATTTTCCATGGTAGTATGCCATCTTATCTTCCAACTAGCAATGGATGAAGGTTCCCATTTCTCCACACCACAAAGCTAAGCCTTCGTTACTCAAAGGCCCTTTCAATTTTTCTTTTATTGTTTAGCGATGAGAATAGGTTGGCTCTTTTTGAATTTCTGGACTCTCTCGCCTTTTCATTCCCAGTATAAATCGCACAATTCTCTAAAAAACCTTCTTCTTTCTTATAGTACCTTACCAAACACAGCTAGTAGCAACCAAGGCATGCTATTAACATTCTGACTCTCGATCTTTTCACCTAAAGCTATAGCTCATTCAGCTTATTGTCTGCCTTCCAAGTGAATGCAGGCCAATATTTTTACCAGGTACCTCATCACTGCATAACATAGGTCACCTCCTTCCAGGCTTCAGTAAGTTTCCTTGACACCCACTGCCTTGCCCAAACACAGTGGATTTTTGTTACAGCAGCACATTACCTCTGATAGCAATTTCTGTATTTGTCAGGATAAAGGGGTTGTGTTCTAGTAACAAATAGCCCCAAATCTCACAGACTTGTAAAACTAGCAGTTTTTATTCTCCTCTTTCATGCTACATTTTCATCCTGATCATCCATACCCCTGCTCCACATCAATTTACTCTAGATCCTGGGGTGATAGAGTTACCCCTATCTGGAACATTGCTTGTCTTTTGGGAAAGGAAAAAGAGGACATGTGAATTGTGCACTAACTCTTAAAGCTTTCTCTCACATTTATTTATCAGGGAAGGTGAAGTGGCCGATTCTGACATTAATGGAGCAGAGAAATATAATCTTCCCCCAGGGAGGGGCAGCAAACATTGTGAATAATAGTATCATTTATCACATTATGCTTTTCTTTTATATCCTGGGGACTCCGGAGAAGAAAGAAAGAGCTGTCTCTGTGTGGTGGTTTTGCCCAGAGCTGCTTACAGCTCGAGTAAGACAGGGTGCCCTTTCAAAATACCTTACAGACCTAGGCCTTGATTTTCATGGTGATTGGCGCCAGCCCTGTGGCTCTGATACACAGAATTATTAAATGCCATTCTTCTGTCTCTACCAGCCCTATGTGTTAGGTTCAGGCAGAGATTTGATTGGATGGATTGTCATTTCTAGAGTTTGCTACCCAACATCCCATGTCCTCTGGGGCATTAATAAATCCAATTTTTTCTGATCTCCAGCTTAAATGGATCCATTTATGTCTTTTCTCTCCAGCTGTCTTTTGGGGAGACATTGCCTTAGATGAAGAGGACCTGAAGTTATTTCACATCGACAAAGCCAGAGACTGGATCAAGCAGTCAGTAGAGGAAGGGGGACATAGCACAGGTACGTATTGTGTCCCCCATTTTCTTTCTCTGGGGAGGGGGGTCAGGGACCCTGGCAAGGGTGGATGTGGACTACAAGACATCAGTATTTGACCTGTCAGCCCCATGCCCCCCTGTCTGTGGAAAACCAGAGGGGTCACTCTTTCTGCACTGCGGGCTGTGGACTAGGAACCTCCAGATTGGCTGATCCTTGTAAGAGATCTCCATTTGCCTCTTTATCTGAAGGTTCAGGCTCCAACTCAGAGGGTTCAGACTTGAGCTCAGTGTGGGCTCTCAGGACGTTGGCCTCCGGGTGGGTCCAGCACTTCCCAGACTGGAGGGAATGACTACATGGACTCCATTTCGGGCATGTCTGTTGATGAGGCTGCTAATGCCCGGCACTGGGGAAGACGTTTGCTCGCGGGGCACTGTGCACTTGTCCTGCAGACAAACCAGGAGACCGATGGGGCCGGGAAACACGATGGGGCTTCAGGCTAACTACTCTTCTCCCTCCTTGCCTCCACTCTGGGGGGAATAGTAGTGGGACTAGTCTCTTGAGTTCTCAACCCCGGGGTGAGGGGGCTGGGGTGGCTAGCCATGGCTGGCTCTTTAGTGACCAGGGCTCATATTGGCCCCCTGCTACGCTGCCTTTGCCACCTGCCGCCCCTCCCCCACCCTCTTTTCCTTTCTTTTGAGACTTTTAAAACCTTATTGTGGTAAAAACACAAGATCTTAACAAATTTTGAAGTGCACAAATAGTATTATAAACTATAGGCTCAGTGTGGTATGGCCGATCTCCAGGGCTTATTCATCTTGCATAACTGAGATTTGTACCCTTTTTTGGGGCACCTGTCATGGCCAAGTGCAGTGCTGGAAAAAGAGGAGGAAGATGAGATCCCTAGCCTTCAGGGAGACCATTCACACCAGGCAGACAGGATGTAGACCTGGGCAAGCTCTCTAACATCTCCAAGGTTGAGTTTTCCTATCTGCAAAATGGGGATGAAACCATCACTCACACCACAAGGGATTGGAAGGATCAAGTCCCAGGGTCCTGGGCTAGCCTGGGCCTGGCACATAGCAAATTCTCAGGCAATGGCAGATATTATCACTGAGGTGCTCCTCTCTAGGGGAATGAGACTGACAGGTGAAGAGATAAACGGCAATTCCTCACGGCAGGGGCTGTGATGAACCAAGAGAAGTGGGAAGAGAGAAGAGTGAGGGAAGGAAATCTAAGCAGGTGAGCCAGGAAAGGCATTGTGGGAATGGACCCTCTTGCATTGTGTCTTGAAGGATGAGAATGAGTTCTTGAAGTAAAGAACGGAGAAAGGACATTTCGGGCAGTGGGGAAGCCACATGGGGAGTATGAGAGGGCCCCTCTTTACTCGGGGAGCAGTGGTAAGATGTGAGTCCCTGGAGGGTAGGCTGTGGTAGAGAGACACACCTGCAGAGGTTGGCGGGGTAGACGGTGAGGGTGCCTGTCAGAGGGGTGGGTGGGAATGTGCCCAGAGTGAGGGGGCAACTCCCATGGCTTACGAGGAATACAAGCAGCTCCAGGGACGGGCCAAGTCCAAGCTCCCCCCAGGGGCTGGGGGATGAGGGGAGAGCAAGAGGGCAGAGGTTGTCAGGAGATCAGAGGGACCCCACTGCCAGGGGTTGGGAGGAGGGAAGAAGAGTTTAGTCCTTTAGAACTTCTTTTTGGTGTCTGGTTCTATAACTATAATTTCTTAGGAGTTTTGAGGCCTCTTGTGTGGTTTGAATAGTCTGTTCAAATTCTAAATGGATTTTTGCAAACCAAATTATTTTTCACACCAACATATATGACCTTAATTGAGTTCTAACAAAAGGAAGCATCTCATCATAATTCTACTCCAACTAACCAGTTCTTACCTGGAGGCCTAGAGAAGTTGAACTGATTGTAATCTCTGTGTGGTTAAAATTTTTAAAACTTTTTTTTCAATATTACTTAAAAAGTGTAAACCTCATATATCTCAAATATACAGGATGATAGAACTTTTACCTATGTCTACATAAACACCACCCAGACCAACACATGGAACATTTCCAGAAACATAGACAACTCCCTTGTGCCCCCTCGCAGTCAGTACCCATCCCACAGCAGCCACTAGCCTGGCCTCGGTCACACAGACTCATTTTACCTGCGGAAATAGAATCACACAGCATGTATTCTTTGTGTCTGTCTTATTTCATTCAGCTTTTTGACCTTGTTGAGTGCAGTAGTTTGTTCTCTCTCGTTGTTGTGTGGTATTCTCTCACGTGGACTGAATGCTAGCTTAGTCGTCCTTAGACCATTCACAGTTTTGGGCAACGATCAATAAAGCTGCTACTGACGTTCTTATACATATCTTTTGGCGGACACGAGCACTCCTTTCCACTGGGCAACCAGGAGTGGGATTACTGGGTCAGAGGCTACGTAAATTCAGCTTTAGCACATATTGTCTCTTCTCCAACGTAGTTGTACCAGTTTACATTCTGTGTGGGTGCATGCTGATTCGGAAGGCAGGAGTGGTGTCCGTGCAAGACCGGGTGAAGGCTTTGGGGGTGGGGGGCGTGGTCTGTCTGGCTTGGGGACGCTTCTCCCATACTCTGGACCAGCTCAGCGGTTAGTTGGTATTCATCCGCCAACACGAATGTTCAGGGTCACCCGATCAGGTGACCTGCCATGGCACGGCATGGGGCTTGGCAAACGTAAGTGGGAGACCCCAGAGAGAGGCTGGCAGTGGGCAGCCACCATGCCAGCTGTGGGCCAGCTCCCGGAGAGTTGCCTGCCCAGAAGGTTGCCCCAGGATGCTGCAGTGAAGGGAAGCCTAGCAGCCCTGCCTTTGCCTCCCTCACGGCACTCCCCCGAGGCCAACATGGTCAGCCTCCGGCCTAAGAACTTGAGTCTTCTCTTTCCTTCCTTCCTGCGAACTCAGGGCAGACCCTGGAACCATCTCCTATGGGCCTAAAAGCTCAAGAGCTCCCACAGGGCTTTGCTTCCAGAAGAGTGGTTAAAGCACTGGTTATAGTCATGGGCTTTAGGATCAGACTGTCTGGGTTTGGATCCTTGAACTGGGCCTCAGTTTCTTCATCTATCAAATGGGAATAGTAATGTTATAAGGATAAAAATACATATAAAGTGCTCGGCACAGTGCCTGCCTAATAATAAGTGCTCAATAAATATCAACTCTGCCACCTCCTCATTGTTAGTAGTAGTATTTGCAGAAAGCACGCTGACCTGGGAGGGTTTAGGCTAACGTGGAGAATGGGGGAAATTTGCTATGTGCTGGAGGGAACATTGGCAGCTTGGGTTTGAGGCCTTTGAAACATATACCTACCTGGTGTTTCCTCCTTCCCAAGCTTGGAATGTATTTTCTGGTGTGCTTTTATGGCAAAGTGATTTTTACCCTGATCACTTTTTTCTGTGGGCCAATAGTACTTTGCATCCATCTAGAATAGTTATTTTATTTTCAGAATGGGAATTTTTTTTATTGTTTTTGCTGATGAAATGAATACTGCCAGTTGTTTAAAAAAAAAAAAAAAAAGAAAGTCCAATAGCTCAAAACTGTACAAAGTAGAAAGTAAAAATCTCCTGTTCTCCCAGCCCCAGGGATCCGTGTCATTATCTGTTTGCTGGATTCCTTCCAGCCTCACTGGGCTCAGGCTGTGTGCATAAGAGACTTTTGAAATACAGAAGGGATTTTTCTCAACACCCTCTTGTGCAACCTGCATCTTTCAGTTAACACCACCTCATAGACATCTTTTCACGCGGTACATTGTGGCCTGTCACACTTATGGCACAGCTCTGCCGTCATTCATCAAACTAATCCCGTATGGATGACATGAAGAGTGTTTCCCTTTTCTTCCTGTAATTTTTTCCTATTAGAAACAATGGTACTGTGAACAACTTTGTGCAACGATCCTTAAACATTTGCTTTGATTAAAAAAAAATTAAAAAGAACCACATCTTTGCTCCATCTTCCTACTTCCAAATGTGTGAAAGGATGTATTCTTAGATTTAGGTTGTTTCATTTCCAAGCTTTGGTTAGTGCCCCTGAATTTGAGGGGAAGGAAGGAGGTTCAGGGGGAAGTGGGGCTGAATCCCTGGAGGGGGATCAGAGCAGGGAGGGCTCAGAACCCTGCAGTGTAGCCCCAGAGGCCTTCTTTTCCTGTTTCATCCTGTGAGTTTGGAGCTGCTTTCTTGGCTGCAGAATGAAACAATGCCCTAGAGATGACCAAAGTGGCCTCATTCCCTAGGTACGCCCAATGTCCTAAATTCAGTGAGTGGCAGAACCAGGACTAGAACCAGCTTTCCTAGCTCCCATGTGGTCCTCCACTGGACCAACCTGTCCACCATGTTGCCAGTTATAAGAAACAGAGAACAGCAGAGGTGCGTGTAATCATTCCTTTGCCATCCCTTGGAGGGTAGGCTGGAGGCTTTCTGTGCCAAAGGGTGAGCAAAGACCTTGTGCCTGGGTTGGTTTATGAGCTCATGCGGGCTGCTGCACTGGGCACAGAGCAAAGCTGCGGGGACCCCAAGCAGGGAGCACCCCCGTCATTCACTTAGAAGAATCAGTCTCGCTGCCTCTAGTCCCTCCTTCCCCATCCTGCTTCCAGGTGATCTTCCTGGCCCTGACCTTGCGACCACAGCAATGTCCCCCCAAACTCATGTCTACCTGGAACCTCAGAATGTGACCTTGTTTGGGACTAGAGGGTTTGCAGATGTAATTAGTTCAGGGACTTGAGATGAGCCCTAAATCCAGTGATGGGAGTCTTTATAAGAAGAGGAGAGCACACAGACACGGCGAGGAGGAAGAGTATGTGAAGAGGGCAGCAGAGACTGGAGTGAAGCATCTATAAGCCTGGGAACACCCAGGATTGCCTAAGCCACTCCTGGTTAGCAGGAGGCGAGGAAGGCTTCTTCCCTAGAGCCTTCAGAGGGAGCATGGCTCTGCCAACACCTTGATTACTGGAAAAGGATGGATTTCTGTTGTTTCAAGCCACACGCTTTATGGTGCTATGTTAGAGCAGTCCTAGGAGACCCACACAACAGCTACACTCCTTGAAATCCTCGGTGGCTCCCATCACTTAGCAGTAACATTCCTGAGTCTGACCTTGGTCTGGGCTGTCCTTGCTCAGTCTACAACCTACATATCCAGCCCTCTTCCCTCTCCTTGTGCTCCAGCCAAACAGAATGCCACTGTGTCTGTACAAGCCCCTTGCTTCTCTCCTTTCAGCCTTCTATTCCATCTCGGCCCTCTGCTCCAGGTCTCCATTCTGCAGAGAAAGAAATGAAAGCCCAGAGAAAGCCAGTGACTCCTCCAGGGCCCTACAACTGGTACACTCTCATGACACAACTTACTCAGCACGGCTGCCAGCTTGGAAGGCCACCTGGGTTGACGGTGCTGTTAAAATTAGCCTCATGTTGTGCTTGGGATGGAAAGAGCTCTATTTTCTCCCCATTTTCAGACAGACCCCTGCCCCTGCCATGGGAGCTGCCAGAGGAAGTGGCAGTAGCATTTTGGATGTGTGCGGGGCAAGGAGGCAAGAGCGCATTCTTTGGGGAGAGAAAGTCCTTCTGTGTGCATTTTATTTGCAGAAAGAAGAATGGGAGCTCTGAGAAGCCATGGGCCAAGCTGTTCTATGAATGGGACCCTTGAATTAACATTGCAGAGTTTCCTAAAGCTGCTAATCGGATTAGCTGTGTAGTGAAGGAAGTACTTAGCAGGACACACACACAGACACACACGCAGGCACACACACACTCCCCGACCATCCTGCATCTTCTTCGATGGGGTGGGGCAGAGCCTGATAGCCCCGTTTCCAAGTTCCGAGACACCTGTTCTGCTAACCACACAAGGTGGAGGGCAATGTGGTTGATGTTTTGGACTTTTGTTTGTTTGTACCTTCCCTGAAGAGTCCAGGAAGCCAGTGTTTCACATTCTTATCTTTGCAAATACCTGGAACCTGGAGAGGAAGTCTCGCCTTGTCGTTACCTCCATCCAGATGATGGATCTGATTTCTTGGGCTTTGTTGTGAGGACTTGGAAAGGGGAGATGGTTGTAATGACTTATTGGCTCTGATGGAAGCTGATGGCCCCGTCTTGTCTATTCTGAGCCACTGGGCCATGTCCAGCTCTATTTAAGAAACCAACCTGCCTCTAAATCCTCCGTTCCTAAATTCCTGCTGTCTGTGTGAGTGTCTGCATATGCCCAGTGTCTTGGGCCCTGAGCGCAAAAGAATGAAATAGCAGGAGTGCACGATGTAGGTCTGGATACCTTGCCTGCCCTCTCTGGGCCTCCGCTCTGAATCATGCGAGCCCTTCCACCTGCGAGCCCCTTCAGCGCCTGGAGTTCCTTTTCTCACTCTGCCCAGGACTCGGAGTGGCACACGCTACCGTCACCTGGTCTCAGTGCTCCCATCGAATAGCCACATCCTCACTTTTTTCAAGCCAGTTTGAGCTCTGGATTTGAACTCTCATGTTTGGGGCTAGAGAAAAGAGGGGACGCCAAGGCCATTGGGCATTAAGGGCAAAATTTAGGCATACAAGGCTAATGCATACCCACGAAGTACCCACGCACACTATGAGGGTTTCTGGGCTCTGCCGTCCAGGGTTTGAAGCTCTAAAAGGAGGCCCAACCTGTCTCTGCTCCCAACACGTTTTTAGCTTGGAGACTTTTGAGAGGGTTTGTGGGTGGGGTTGTTTTAAGCAGCCCCACTGACAGGCTGTGATTTTCAGCCTCTCTTCCTGTGGAGACATTCCCTAAACTTTGCAGATGGCTTTACCATCTCGTTAATTTTCTTTAGCGGGGGTGGGAGTGTCCAGGTAAGAACTGGGGCAAGGGGTGGCTCCCTGCGACGTCTTGTAGAAGGGACAATGTCCTGAGTCATGGGTGTATGCCAGATCAGATTCTTGCTGGGGCACTTTGTTGGGTTCAAGTCTGTCCTCCAGCATCGTGCAATGCCACATGCTGTCTTAGCAAGATCTGGTGGCCTGTGCTGCGGGCGCCGCTGATCTTCCTCATCCTTTCCACCAGATATCTCCTCAAGAGCTTTGGAGGAGGGGATGCCTAGAGAATAAGGTCTCTAAGTATATTGTACGTGGCATTCGGGCTTCGTAGGCCGGCCCCTTTGAGAGTCTGGTGAGCGTGATGAGCACTTCTCCGAGAAGAAAGTACAAACACACACACACAATTTCGCTACTCCACACAATTTCCACTCCTCCACGGATCCCAAGTTACGAAACTGGTGCGTGGTCTACCTTTTCTGTCTACTTCCACCCTGCTGGAGATGTTCTTCTCGTGTGGACATCCGGACCTTGCAGAACTGCAGTGTAGAAAGGATAGTGGAGTCAGGCGGGCCTCGGTTTTCCTCTCTGGCTCCGTATTGATTAGCTGGGGGACTTAGGGTGACTCATCCCTTATCTGTAAAATGGGATATTAATGCCCGTCTTGCAGGGGGATTGAAAAGTGTGATAGGTAGAGCCCTTACGCCAGGGTCTGAGCCCTGGTAGGTGCCCCGCGGCTGCCCCCGTGCTGGCTCATCTGTCTTCTCTTTTCTCTGGCCCACCTCTGTGTCTCAGACTGCACATCCCCCTACGCCCCAGAATCCATCTGCATTGCTCTGCATACTCTGCAGCACCTTGCTGGGGTCTCTGGAGCTGGTCCAGCACCGCTGCCATCTGACACCCACGGGACCGCTCGGTCAATTCCCTAGCCTTCCCCGGTCCTCAGGAGTCAAACTCTAGGATCGCACAGTTGGCCAGAGAGAGACCTGAGAATGGATCAGATGCTGGTAGCAACAACAAAAAGAATACTATTAGCTAGCGTTTGCCGCGAATGTCTTACAGACTCTCAACACAGGGTCTCATTGAACCTTCACACAGCAGTTCTACAGGGTAGGTACTGTGGGTGTAGACACAAAGGCTAGTGTTCAGAGAGGTATGTAACTAACTCTGATACAGTGGATTCCTGGCAGAGCCCAGATTCGGATTTAACTCTCAGGTGAAAGGCCCTACTTTTAGCCTTTACACTTCATTGCTTCTAGAAGCAGCTGCTGGCATCACCACTGACACTGTCCCCATGAGCCGGGAAGACCTGGTCTCCCCATCAGCACCCCTGAGAGGCAGTGGGGAAAGATGGGGGAGAGTTCCAGGCACCACCGGGGCTGCACCTCATCGTGCCCTCTGTTGTCTCAGGTCACATTCAGTGTGTGCCTTGCTACACCCCCCAGCCTATCCCAGCTATGACTCGTGTTTCATCTTGGCTCGTCCTCTTTGGTTCCAGCATCGGGCTAGGCCTGTGAAAGATTCCAGACAAACACCCGTGGTCTGTGAATGGGGCCACGAGTCTCAGGAGAGCTTGGTGGCCTCCATGCTTCTCTGCTCCTCTGCTCCCCCATAGGTCAGTTGGGGTTAGGACTGTTTCCTTGAATGTAGGATGCATCTGATTGTGGGGTGCCACCAATGAAAGAAATGCTTAGGGGGTGGTGCCCTCGGGCTGGGCAAGCCCCAGTCACTGTGCAGGACGTGTCTGGAAAGGGCATCCTTTGGCCATGTGGCCAAAAGCTTATCTTTACTTGGCCCCTCACATGGATTCCCAGATGAAAAATGTGGTCCTTAGGTCTTTTCCATGCCAGAGAGGGAGTGCCGGCATTCCTACTCACTCTTCCAGGGCTCCTTTCATCCCTTCCCTCCCCAGACCTGTGCCCCCCCCAACCCCCAGCTGACTGCTCCCATCCCACCTCTGAGAATTCTCCTTGCTCCTGTGGTGTAGAACTTGATCTCTGCTTGCTGAACTCCTCCTCTGGCATGTGTCTGCCTCACAGCTCTGCTGACCCTCTGACACCAACATTCCCTTCCTCCCACCTTCCTTCAAGTGACAGATGCTAATTGGGGACCTCTTCTGTGCTCAGCACCAAGGATACCCACTTTCTCTCCTGCCATTCAAGAGATGGAGCTTTAATGACGGATGTGATTATGGTCATGTTTCAGAGTATGGGAGGGATGGGGCAGCTTGGAGGGGCGGGACCTGGGATCCAAAGCCCCTGCTGGTGTGGGGCAGCCACCAACCTCCCAGAGGAGGTGTGGTCCAGTAGACAGAGGGAAGGCCCCAGGTGACAGCTGTCATCCAGGCAGGACTTGGTGTTGGGGATCCAGCCTGGGGCACAGGGCCTGCCAACGGGCAGAACAGGGCCACTGGGAGGGCAAGGGCAGAGACCCAGGCAAACAGCATCAGAAGGACCTTTAGTCAAACTCACAGGAAGTTCCAGTTTTGTGCTGCGAGCTTGGGAGGACAAGGCAAGGACCCCCAATACTTCGGGGGCATGGGTATTAGGGAGGACAATAAGCTGGAGACTTGGCCTGAGAGAATAAAATAAAGGTAAGGGTCAGAAATTAGGCAGGAGCACGTAGATCCAAACCGGTCAAAGGTGAAGTGCTGCTGAGACCCTCCCATGTTGAGCCTAAGCTCCCTATATCCATCCCCTACCCCCCGACCTAGGACGGGGCGGCCACAGTGTCACGGCGGGCTGAGCCCAAAGACCACAGTCAGCAGCCGGGAAGGGAGGACAGTGGGGCAGGAATTGGGCAAGGCCTGGCAGCTCTTCTGCCCATAAAGTCTTCAGTTTAGTAAGACGATTTGAGATGATAAAGAGGCATCTGATAAAATGCACATCTGTTCTTTGGGAAGGAAAAAAGAATGCAACATAAGGATTCTATCATCTCATTCCCTGGGGCCTTATTCAGAGGCTGACTTATACCTTGGATTGAAGCCAGAGTTCTCTATGAACTTGAAGTGTTGGGAAAAGTAAATTCACCTTTAGGTTGATTTTTGTTATGACTGCATTTCTCAGAATCTGGGGAAACTGGGCGGGAAGTCCACTTGGAGCCACAGTGGGTGCAGAGCTGGGTGAGGGAGGGGTGGTGACCACCCTCGGGCATTCATCCAGGGAGTCACAATCCTGGGCCCCTCATGGACCTCGAATCCGGGAGCCTGAGTCAAAATTAGGAGATTAGCTTTAGAAACCCGGACAAACAAGATTTAGCACCTGGCATTGTAGGCAAAGTTCTCTCCGTTTCAACTTACAGTATCCCGCTCAAGATAGCTCAAGTAAAGAGTTTACTTAAGAATATATTCTCAGGGCCACCTGCAGACAGAAACAGAGAAGAGCCAGCCTCTCGGGGACTGGACTAGGAATTGGAGGGAAAGGAGCAAAGCTGGCCTCTCCTCTCAGGAGCCATAGAGTGCCTTATTTTTGCTTTTGCCTCTTCTTGCACCTGACCCGTCGTGGCCGCCATGCCTCAATTCCCATCATGATCCTCAGCTCGAGTGTTCTCCGCTCGATGCCTGCAGTGCCTCCCTAGGTAGGGTGCTGTGCAAGTCCTAAGAGTAGCAGGACCGTCCCAAGGAGAGAGTATAAAGTGAGCTGACCAGACAGCTGACAGCAGAGCCCCTTGGAGGCAGGCAGGGGAAACAAAGTTATACAGAAGCGGGTGGGTCTGCGTCTGTGGCTCCAGAGAAGAATGAATGATGGAGCAGCCTCCGCTTTGAGGAGGTGATGGGTGAGTGAAGACCCCCAGGCGTGCAGGTGTGGAGGTAGTCCCTTTTGGGTTAACTTGATCTTGGGGCCACACCTCGTAACTTCACACCCACTTTACCGTTGATATTATTTCCATGGGAAAATAGTTCATGAGTTTCCATCAGCCATCTTAATACACGGGATCTGGGAACACAGCCTCACAAGCGCTGGGGATGGCCTGTATCGGACGAGGACCCAATCGGGGCCCCTCGGCTTTGGCTCACAGAAAGATTGTGCCTTACCTCCCCAGACATCATTCTTTGGTCCCTCATAATCTGATTCCCTTTCTCACTGCACTTTAACTGGGTATGTCTTTGTGTTTATTGAATGGAATTCTAGGTTTCCTGTTCTTAAATAGTAGATCTCTAGAGCAGAATGAAATGAAATAAACCATACTTGAGGCTTGCTTATTTATGCTGCCTTCCAGTCCATTGTTCTAGTATCAGTGGCCCAGATATAAAAAATATTCCCCATCCTGACTTAACCCTGTGGTGAATCCTTTTTGATAAAATAAAGGATGCGTTTATCCAATAAGGAATCACCCCCTAAATATTTTGAACTTAGTATTTTCAGTTTTCTTAAAGCTACACACCTTTGCTTTTGTATTTCTTGGCCCTTCTAGACGTGCACATTTTGTCACAGCTGGAACCTGACCTCTGTCGCAAATGCACTTTCTCAAGTATTTTCTTCCTGGGTGTGATAATGAACTCAGTTGTTTTTGGACAAAACCAGTGCCACAGCCCTTCAGAGTTAGCCACTGCATGACAGACCTTGGCCATGTCACTTCGCTTCACTTTTCTTATCTGTAAAATGAAGGGTTGTGCACTACGCTTCCTGAGGGCCAAGAAGCGTCCCTTGGTCCTTTTGCCAACGATAACCCGGAAGTGTATGGAGACTAAATGTGTGGTCTCTGCTGCATGCACAGTTGATTAGAGAACCACAGTACCTGTGGCTCCTCCTTCATTTGATGACTCCTGGAACTTCAGAATGTTCTGCTCAAATTGTATCTAACCTGAGACCCTCCAGTGGGCTCGCCTAGGTGTTGGCAGAAACCTGCCAGGCCTCCCTTCATCCTGTTTTAGAAAAAACACCATGCAACAATGGGCAGGAGAGAGAAGGTGAAGAGTGTGGAGACTGCCTCCCACCGCAAAGCCACTGAGCACCAGTGACAAGTGGGCTGGGCCCCGAGAGCTGGAGATGCAGACTGGTGGTCCTGCCAGTGTGTTTGGGATGAGACTCCTGTCCCATTTCCACTGTGCTAACCTGTGGCCGATGTGCAGAGTGGCCAGAGCAAGATCCCATGTCTTCGGGGGCTGTTTACAGTGACGTCTGTAGGTCATTATCTCGTGGTTTCCAAGGAGGTCCAGGGAGAGGAGGTGATGATGGTGGGAGTTGCCAGTGGAATCTCATCCTGTGTTCTGGTCATCTTATTTCTCTTCGGTGTCCTTTAATGAGCTTGTTTGCCCACAAACAGTGAGAGAAAAGCCCCTGCTGGCCTTGGCACTGAGCCTCTAACTCGCTTCTGCTACTCCTTGCTTTCTGCTTCCCAGGTGCTCTTCTCCCCTCCTGCACCCCTAGACCTGGGCTGCCATGCCATTGCCTGAGGAAGGAGCTCCTGTCTTCTCTGATGTTGGCACCCCCTAGAGGCATGGCTTTCCCATTCACTCTGCCGCCCAGAGGTCCTAAGCGGTCAGCCCACCAGCCAAATCTGGTCTGCAGATGTGTTTTGTTTGTTTTGTAGTGCTCACATTTTTAAACTTGCTGCCAACATTTGGGAAAAAAATCAGATTTCTCATAAAAATCCGGAACTAACTCTGGCTTCTCTTGAAAAGTTGGGAGATCTGGCCATGCTGGTCCAGCGTTTCCACATGGCAACAATCAACGGAGTTGCATAAGGATCACTTGACCTGCAGAGGAGTGCGTGCTCTGTGGTTTGCCGCAGACCCCACTAGCCCTCTTTGTCTTTCACAGCCAGCGTCTTGCACTCTGATGTGTTGCTTGCCTGCCCCCCAGCTCTAGCATCTGAGTTTGTGTGTTGGGCCAGTGGGGAAAGGATACCATCCTTGGGCCCTAAATTAGTTCCCATGGCACTGGCCATACCGCTTCTCTCTTCTCCACCAAGGGAGGAGGGTCCCAGAGCTTCAACTGTTGCCTGGTCATCTGAAAGAAGGTCATCTTCTGGAGGCTCTTTTCTTTTTTTTTTTTTTTTAAAGATTTTATTTATTTATTTGACAGAGATAGAGACAGCCAGCGAGAGAGGGAACACAAGCAGGGGGAGTGGGAGAGGAAGAAGCAGGCTCATAGCAGAAGAGCCTGACGTGGGGCTCGATCCCAGATCGCCGGGATCATGCCCTGAGCCGAAGGCAGATGCTTAACCGCTGTGCCACCCAGGCGCCCCTGGAGGCTCTTTTCTTGAACTTTCAGTCTCTGGCACCAACTTGCAATACAGCATGCTGTGTCTGGGGCTCTGCATGGCACTGGGGAAGAAACACAGAACAAGGCAGACCGGGCACACTCAGTGTCTTGGAGGGCGTGCTGGGAGGGCCCAGCAAATGCACTGGCATCAGAAATGGGCCTTTGTGCCCTAGTGAATCAGTGGGACGGGACCATTAATAGATATTAACTTCTCTGAAGCAAAGGGGCCATTACACTTCACTGACATATGCCATCACCTAGAAAAACCCTAGTCACCTTAACCTCTTTTTACCTCTTAAAGGTGAAGCCATTGCTCTGCAGTTCTCCTTGAACAGAGCCGACTTCTCTCCAGAAAGGTCAAACAAAGACAGGCCATGGAGCTCTGTGATCCTTTCTGCTTCTCTCCTCCAGTTCCCTGGAGAGGGCTTGGGTTGGTCTTCCTTTCTTTGTTTTCCTGAGTTCCCTGCTACTCTTTCTGTGACCCAATCCATGGGGCTTGCTCTTTGAGACCTCTGTAAATCTTTACCGGTCATTTGGTCATCTGTGCAAAGGCCATGTGATAAAACCCTTGTAAGATTTTCTATGAGGACAAACGTGTGTCTCTTCTGAACTTCTTACTTTATAGTGGGAATCCTACCCCTCAAGTCTAGGTAACCCTTTCTTCAGTATCTGGGGTTTTCCCTTCATCCTCTGCTCCTGTCACATAGTAAGGGACAGAGCCATGAGGCAAAGGCCGAGAGCTGGGGGTTAGACCCTCCCAGCTCTGCTGCATACCAGCTGGTGACCACAGATCAAGTGCTTTACCTTGCTGAAACTTGGTTTCCTCATCTGTAAAATGGGGACAACAATTACAATACCTCACCCCACACAGGGGCAGTGAATATTGGCTGGAATAATATATGCCAACATTTGCCAATCCAGTTCTGTCCAACTTAGATGGACGTATTTGTTAAACATGTGTCACGAACACTGCACGGGGGAAATACACAGAGTGCTATCTCTGGCCACAGAGTTAAGTGTCTCGTTAGGGACAACAGACTTGGTTCACAAATAGTTATACTGTGGGCGTGGTATGATCGGGCCCAGGAGCTCCTTGAGAGGAAGGACTGGGTCTGGTCTGTTTTTCTATCTCTGGCCGCTGGTACAATGGCTGGCACAGAGAGGTGCCCCATAAGAGCTTGTTGAATGAGGGAATGAATGAACGAATGAGTGACTAAAGCACCGTGAAGGAGATGTAAATGAAGCACAGAGGAGGGGATGCTTCTGGAGGAGTGGAGCTGGGCGTTAAAGGATTTTGACTAGGGTGGTAGCTGGAAGGATTGTGCGTTGCAGGGGGAAGGCAGAGCTTGAAGGCAGTCATGGAGGAGGAGCTTGGCAGGGGGACCGAGTGGTTCGGGGTGGCTGGAAGGTCGGTGGGACGTGGCAGGTGGAGGAGAGAAGCTGGAAAGACGCATTGGGATTACACTCTGGGGGGACTTGGGCTGAGGACTGTGCCCCCATAGGCTGTCCTCTTCTCTGCCCCAGGGCCTGCAATGTCTTTGCCCCTCACCATCTGCCTTTCCCTCAAACTCTGCCACCCCTTCTCTGGGAAGCCCCACATGCCCAGATCTCTTCCTTTTCTCCCAGGCTGGGCAGTGAGCTCTGTGAACCATCATGTGTCTGTGTGCTCCCAGTGCCTAGTCCTCTGATGCTCGCCAAAGTTGCTCAGTAAACAATTCTTCACAAAGGGAAATTTCCATTTCCCCCAGACTCCACACAATTGTTACCATTAATCTCATTATTTTGCTGCTTAAATAGTTGGAAAAAGACACCCCATTTTGCTTTTATTTTCATTTCTTGGGGTAAACTTCTATATAATTACCTACCAGTTAGATTTTTCTTTTATGATGTATTCACCAACTTCCTTACTCCAATGGCTACTGGATAGAGTTTTTCTCACTGATCTGCATGGGCTATTTGTATAATATGGATAGTACCCATTGTTACCCTCAATGCAGACGTTTTCCCCTATTTGGGTGATTTGTTTCCAGGTTAGGGGATTCATCTTTCTGATACACAAATGCTTTAAAGTTTTTGAAATTGAATGTGTCAAACCAAATTTTCTTTTTCTTACGCTTCTGAACATATGAAATTTTTCCTACTGTAACTTTGGGAAATAACATATTTTTTCTAATGCTTTCCTATGGTTGGTTTGTTTACACTTCACTCTTTCTATCCAGTTGGATTTTCTTTGAGGGTAGGGTTGATACCCCTCCCCCTAATTTCTGAATAATAATCTTAACACCGTCTACTGCATATTCTTTCCTAATGGTTTGGCAATGTTCCTTTATGATGTAGTGTGTGTTTTTATCCTTCATTCACCTATGTGTCTTGTCATGTTAGTTTCTTCATGTGTTTAATATTTGATGGGCTGCGTCCTTCCTCATCGCCCTTGCTCTGGGTTTTTTAAGAAATGTCTTGGATAATCTCACTTGTTTATTCTTCTAGGGGAGTCTAGGAATCACATTTCTACAAAAATCTAAGAGGATCCCAACAAAATGTTCTTAGAATTTGGATCATGGTTGCGTTAAACCCTTAACTTCCTTTGGAGAAACTGACCCATTTATATCATTTACTCACTCCTTCCAGGAACGTGGAATGCTTCTTCTTCACTTACTATTATCTTTACAAATTGCAATAAAATGTATAATTCTCCCAGAGCAGTTAGACACATTTCCTGTTAAAGTTACCCCAAGTCTCTTATGTTAACCATTCTGATGGGTCGTCTAAAATGGTCCTTTCCACTGGCATATTTCAGCATGATGACTGTGGAAGGGAGTGCCTTGATCACATCTCAGAGCAGACTCGGGCTTTCCTCCATCCCCTTCTCTTTTTTTTTTTTTTTTTTTTTAAAGATTTTATTTATTTATTTGACAGAGATAGAGACAGCCAGCGAGAGAGGAAACACAAGCAGGGGGAGTGGGAGAGGAAGAAGCAGGCTCATAGCGGAGGAGCCTGATGTGGGGCTCGATCCCATAACTCTGGGATCACGCCCTGAGCCGAAGGCAGACGCTTAACCGCTGTGCCACCCAGGCGCCCCTCCATCCCCTTCTCTTAGCTAGCTGCACACCGAACATACTAGCTTTAGGTCACCATCACCTAACGAGCTCACCTAAGTACCCTCCTCTCCATCGCTATGGTCTGCCCGCTTTAGGATGTCATCACTTCTTGTTTGGAGTCCAGCCTCCATGTCTGCTGGCCTCTCTTGCTTCCCTCCCTCCCTGTCTGCCAGGTCCATCCCAGGCCTGGCGATATCTCATCGAAGAAGGTGGAGCTGGTGTTTTAGAGGGTGTCATGGAGGCAGGCAGTTAACATGTAAGCACGTAAACAAGGTCATTGCTGATAATGCTCAATGAACCCTGAAGGGAATGAATGGGGACTGAGAACTTTCTTCAAGAATCTTCCTTTTATGCATTCAGCTTATAAGTCCAAATTTTGGTTCAAATTTCGGCCCTCAGCATCTCAGGAAAGGATTTAATTGGTGTTCTACCATGCTCCTCAGTTCTTGCTGCTTCACCATCAGCCACGAACACTGTGGGTCTGAATTTTTACCCCCGTGTCTCTCTAGTGTCTCACCACTGCCACACCTGACTACTCCCTGCCTTAGAAGCACACCCCTTCAGAAGCTTCTAGAAATCTGTGTGTGGGAGAAGCCCCAAATCGCCCTGTATTATAAAGGCTGTCAGTGGAGGCACAGGGGCCTGGGATTACATCTGGGTTTTGCCTCTTACTAGCTGTGTGACTGAGGATGGATTAGAGTCAGTAGTGATAATAGTAATCACAGTAATAGCTAACTTGGTGAGTGCTGATTGGGGGCCGGCATTGTTCTATGCCTTGCATGTATTATCTCTCTTAATCTTCATAGCAACTTTATGAGGTGAATCCTCTTATCCTCATTTTATGGATGAGGACTCTGAAAGAGAAAGAGGTTAAGTGACTTGTTTAAGTTCCCACAGCTAGGAAGTGGTGAAGTAAAGGCTGAATCCTAAGCCCTCTGACTCTGGACCTTGGCTGTAGGTCCATCTTGCAAGCCACCTGATTTGCTTGAATCTCAGGTAAACAGAGATCAGGTAGGTGGTAGGTAGGATGTTACGTTTGTGCTCCCTGACAGACCTCACCCGCACAGTCATTCCCTGGTACCGTCCTCTCCCTCCATGACCCTGGGCTCGGGTATGGAACTTGCTTTGGCCAGTAGAACCCTAAAGAGCATGATGGAAGCAGAAGCCTTTACAAAGAAGTGGCACATTGGGACGCATCGTTTCTGAATGCTGCCTCTTGGAAGCATCCTGCCATTAGGAAGCCCAACAGAGCCATGCTGTTAGGAAGCCCAAGAGGGCTTGTACATAGAGGCCACGTGGAAAAGGGCCGAGGCCCCAGACATACAGCTCCATGTGAGCCATTGTGGTCATCCCTCAGCCATCTGAGCTCTTCCAGCTAAGGCCCCAGACACTGTGGAGTAGACAAGCCAGCGCCATTTGTTCTTTGCCCCAATTCCTGGCCCACAGAATCGGAAACAAGCCTCAAATGATTATTGTAAGTCACCCTGTTGCTGTGTAGTTTGCTACACAGCAATGAATGATGGAAACAGCCTTTGAAGAAGCCAAGGCCAGGCTGGGTGTGAAAGACGTGGGCCACGTGTATTAGAGTCCCTGGAGGCCAGGCTCAGGAGACCACTGGAGGCTTGAAGCCAGGTGAGCAACAGGGACTGCTTCAAGATCATGCCTAAGCAAAAGGTCTGGCATCATTGTAACAACAATCAGGGACCAGGAAAAACACAGGTGCAGGCATTCAGGACAGGTGGAGCAGAATGGATGTCTGGATGGAGGCTCTGGGAAGAGAGCACTCCAATCTGCATGATGAAGAAGCCTCCCATGAGCTTCCCCCTGGATTGGGAGCAAATTCTGAGGCCTCATTAGCCAGTAGTTGGATACGGGTGGGATCCAGGTAACTGGTTGGAGAAGGGAGGGCTGGATCTGGAAATCACTTACCCAACACCGTCTGAGAGAAAGTTCTGACTGGCCCTCTCACTTCTCGGCCATGAACTTTCCTGCCTTCCATCTTGCCGAGGTGTGGACTCATTACTTTTTCTTTCCATGGTCAGAACTGAAAAGCAGAAAAAACCGACTGGACCACGATGTTTCCATCTGTAGAAACACAACTATATTTCTTGCTTTCCCAGCAGAGAAAGGTTTTCCTGGCAGCTACCTGTGTGTGTGTGTGTGTGTGTGTGTGTGTGTGCACATATGTGTGTATACGCCGTGTGTGTGCACGGCAAAGTGCAGAGCACATGTTCATAGGCAAGTGTGTGCTATAATCTAGCTCTTTTTTGGGGGGGAAATTCCTTTATTTCCTGATTATAAAAGTAAACACAATTTGGAAATTACAAAAAGTATGTAAGAAAATAAAATTCACCCAAAAATCAACCAGAGATCATCACAACGAGTATTGTGAGTATTTCCATCCAGCCTTTTCTCCCCCATCTTTTCTGTAGATGCTTTTTCAAAACCGATGGGATCATACCCAGGTCTGTTGGGATCTCCCTGGGCATTATTTCCTTATCTGTTTTTTGATTTACAATATGAACATTTTCCCACTTGGTAAACTCTCTTCTAAAACAGTTTTCGAGGTTACATAGTGTTCCATTACATAATAATTCATTTTACCACCCCCTATTGGGGGTGCGGCTATCACAGTCTTTCTTATGAAAATGTGGAGATGAAACAGTCTTTTGTCTTCATTGTCAGTCAGTTCCTTAGTGCCAATATTCAGAAGTCATATTCTTGGGTCAAAGTCATTTTACTGCCTGTTTTGATAGATCTTGCTAAATTACCTCATAAATGTTACCAATTTATATTCCTGCTCCACCAGCAGTGTATAAGAATTCCCTTTTTATTATACACTTGCTGATATTAAATCATTTCATTAACAAAAGCTGGCAATGATCTCTTAACTCATTTCCCCTTTCCCTTCTGTAGCATTTAAAATTTGGCATAGATATAAAATTTACTTGGCACTGATTTGCTTAGGATTACGCGTTGATTACCATAGTGGTTGACTAGTTCATTCCTAAATCAACCTGTTAAGGGGGCTTGGCCTCCTTTTTTTTTTTTTTCCTAATGAATACTTAAAACCTCCACTGAGCAGGTGTTTCATGCCCTGACCGAGGTGGGCAGATATGTCCTCCATCGGCCTGGCCTGAGATGCTCTCTCAGACCACACTCGAACAGGTGTGGGCTAGAGGGCAGGGAAGCACGGGTTCTGGAGTCAGATGGGCCAGACTGGGAATGCAGAATCCGTCACTAACCAGCTGGGTGACCTCCAACAACTTACTCCTGACCCTTTGTTTTCTCTTCTGTAAAAGAGGAATAATATTACTTATTCATGGGATCACGTGCATATTACATATGACCACAGGGCATGGCAAATTAAGGCTGCTTAAGGCACGGTTGTGAGGATCAGACTCGACAGCGCTGCACAAGCCAGCCGCGCGTTCCGCAGGCACAGCTTCTGCCACGCTGCCCTCAGCCCTGGCTCCAGCCAGCGGGACTCATTTTCCTTCCGCGGGCTGGTTTTACCTGCTGGGTTTTTGTTTGTTTGCTTGTTTTTGCTTTTGTTTTGTTTGGTTTTAGTTTTTTTGCTAGAACGCTCACCCCAGAGGGACATCCTTCTTTCATCATTGGGGTCTCAGCTCAAATGCCATCTACTCAGAGGGCCCTCCCATCCCCCATTGCTCTTTCATAAAACCGTTCTAATTTCTTCAAAGTGCTTCATCCCTCCACGGAATGATCTCATTGTTGATTGTTGATTTTAATCCTCTGCACGAGAGCCATGAAGGCACCATGAAGGGAGGCGCTGGCTGTCCCGTCTTCCGGAACGTGGCCCAGCGCTGCCCAAAGCAGACCCTCAACCAAGATTTATAGAATAGTAAGAAAGTAATTTTTTGGATCTTGTGCTAGAGACCTTTTGTTTTGTTTTGTTTTTAAGAGTAAAACAAAGCAGCTTCATGATAGATTTACTACCTCTGGCAGGTCAGAGCTGTAAATACAGGTGTACTAAAAGTGAGTCGATGGAGGGGCGCCTGGGTGGCTCAGTCGGTTAAGTGCCGGCCTCTGGTTCAGGTCATGATCTCAGTGTCCTAGGATGACGCCCTGCATTGGGATCCCTGCTCAGCGAGGAGTCTGCTTCTCCTTCTCCCTCTGCCCCTCCCCCCCACATGCCCGCACACCCGTGCCCTCTCTCTCAAATAATTAAATAAATAAAATCTTTAAAAACAAATAAAAGTAAGTGGAGAGTGCAGGTTGGCCTGGCAGATTTACTTCAGTGTGTGACATACATGAAAAGATTTGACACAAGACCGTCTGGAGAGAATCTCAACCTTTCTGCCCAGTGGCTGTGTGTCTCCAGTGGTATCTTAATTGCTCTAAGCCTCAGTTACCGTGCTTGTAAAATGGGAATGATATCCACCTCAGAGGGCTGGCTTGAGGATTAAAAAGATTAATGTATGTGTAGTACCTGCAAATAATCAACACTTTAAAAATGGTAGTTATTCTTGTGTTTAAGAAAACCAAGGGCTAAATATGTTAGGCTCTACAAATGAGGAATAGAAGGAATAACTGATATCAGGTGATTGTTTATAGCACCATATTAGTGAATACTACTTCACAGTCACTATGCGTGAGCATATATTCAAATGAGCAATATCCATCTATGGAACAAGGCTCTGTCCTCTTGGGCTTTGGAAAAGCCTATCTTTTTCTGCCTAGATGTCTTTGGACGTATATAGTTAATATTTCATTAATTGTGGTGGAGGAGTGTCATGTATACATCAATGTCTCATATGATGCATATAATTAAGCTACTTTTTGTTGGGAGCGGAAGAAAATTGGGCTTTCCCAAAGAAAAGCAGCTTGCTCCCAAAGTTGCTAACAGATTGCTTCTTAATTGAACTTGGGAGGTGAATTATATGGTGAATTAGAAAAAAGAACAACTCTGAATTTAGTGAATTGTTCCATAAAGGAAACTGTGGGATTGAATTGCAAATGCTGGATAGAAACATTTCAGCCTGGCCCCATGCATCACGGGCCGTTGACCTCTGCTGTGTTTCAGTGAGAGCGTGAACAGTCCTGTAGCTCTCTTTTGAAGGCCTGGAGGGCATTCTTTCCCAGAGACCAGCTGTAAGCCTGGGTTTCTTATGCAAAGGAGACGTTTGAATAAGCCCCTGTGACTAATGAAATCTACAAGGTCTTTGCATATCCTCTCACTGAAGAGGTAATTAACCAAAGATCAAATACGGGCATATATATGTATTTTTTTCAAATATTTTTTTGTGTTGCAGTTACACCCAAGGACAAATATATCCCCACATCCTGAATGCTCCCTCCCCCATTGTCCTCAATCTTTGTCTGCGGAGGGCTCTATTTCTCTTCCTTGTTTCGTGGTGCCCAGGCTTCAGATCCAGCCACAGTCACACCTGTCTTACTCATTTGCTAGCTTTTACTGGAAGAGAGCAACATTTTCCATTGATATAGATGTGAGAAATGACTTTTTTAGTGTTTGATGTCTGTTTCCAGCTCCACATCGTTCATTCCCAGTGAGCTTGGGAAGGAAGAGTTTGGTTGTAAGAAAATATCATAAGATAAGGCTTCCTCTTACGGGTTTTCTAAGTAGTGAATCTCAACTTTGCCTGTGCGTTCGAATCACCTGAGGAGCTTTTGAAAAATCCCGAGGCCCAGCCCAGGCCCAGACTGATGAAATAAGAACTTCCGGGGCGGGGGGTGGGGGGGGTGGGGGGGTGGGGTGGGGGCTGGTGTACCAGGCATCTGTGTTGGTCTAAAAAGCTTCCAAGGTGATCCCAAATTGCAGCAAAGGTTGAGAACCATTGTCCCAAGAATATCTGCTTCCCTCTCTCCATGAAAGCTGATGGATTTTCTCTTCCATTAGGCTGAGTTAGAAATGATTGAGTTATCTTTCTAAGCACTGTCTACCTGACTCGTCCATCCATCATCCATCAGTCCATTCATCCATCCATCCCATGTTTTATTGAGTGTCTGCTATGTGCCAGACACAGTGCTGCGTGTTCACTGTTGGACATGACAAGGGCCCTTTCATCAAGATGATAAAAACTAGAAACCAAACTGAAGGGTCACCTCAATGGACTGGGGATGCCGATACCTTGTGGTAAGTTGTGTGAATCAGCCCAGGCCCTGTATGTGCAGGCAGAGCAGGGTGCTTCTTACCCGGAAGGAGCAGTGAGGCAGTGTCCCAGAGGAAGTGGTGTCCCAGCTGAAACTTAAAGCACCAGTAGGATTTGGCCAGGTGAAGAGGTGGGTGTGGCTGAAGAAAATAGGAATCATGGTGCTGTGGGAGTAGCTCGGGGTGGCCGAGTGGGAGGGGGGAAAGTGGCAGGAAGCCCCAAAGCACCAGGTGGAGGAGGCCTCAGGGAATTAGAACTCATCCCAAGGGCAGCGGGGAGCCTCAGGAAAGGCTTCATCAGGGAGAGTGGCCAAGCCACATTAACTCCAGCGAGATCCTAGGCTCAGCAGTACTGTGAGCATGAGATTTCCTGCCCTTCTGAGAAAAAAGGACAGTTTTAGTCTCTTGCTGGGAAGGATGATTGAGGAAGGATTTGTGTTCTTAACTGCCCAGGGCCCTAAGCTCTCGCAGGCCTCCTGGAAAAATGCCGTAAATCCCTTGGGAATAGCCAACCTTTCCCAGGCACCCCACTTATTCTTGTTCTTTCTGGTCCTGAGGCTAAGGGGAAGGAGCACAGATTTGGATGGTCAGATAGGACCACCTGCAGCTATCACCATTGCTAGCCATCTTTGTACCCTCGAGACAGGCAAGTCACTTCACCTCTTGGGGTCTTGTTTCCTCCCTATAAAAGGGGGGTTGTTATGGCCCTTTTGTCATTTTGTCTTTGTGAGGCTAGAATTATTACACACAATGCAACAAGAGCATTTAGCGCTGTCCTTAGCACATGTCCAGCTTCATAGCTGGCACTTAGCAAACACTGATTCTTTCCCCCCTCCAGCTACTAGGGAGCCCTTGTTCTCCCCTCACCTCCAGAGCATGAGCTCCTGTTATAGCTCCAAGCACCAGGGGGCCAGGTGGATCAGAAGTCCTCCACCCTGACCCTCCTCTGCCTGCTGCAGAGCTGAGTACCAGTGTCTCCTGGCCTTTGCTCCCTCAACCACAGCCTACAGCTGACCTTGAACCCAGGCTGTGCTCAGGTATCCTTACAGGTTTAATTTTCTTGCCTCCCTTGACCCCTTTTGCAGGAGCCAAGCACGTCTAAACTAGCAACCCTTCATGCTGGACTAGGGCTATATGGAATCCCCTTTCACATGACAGCCCTGAGGCCCGCTCCTGTCCACTGCTAGTAACCCTGGTTGTATTCAAAGCTGGTGCAGTTACAGAGCCCTCTCCTGTTCTCTGGCTCTCGTCTAGATCCCTTGGAATAAAGGCCAAATCCTGAAAATGGTGCCATAGGAGCTAAGCCCCCAGACCCTCCACTAACCTCTGGCCCCGCTGCGTACTACTATCTCTCTCACCCATTCCATTCCAGTCATACCGCCTCCCTACCCGCAAGCACTCTTCCATCCCAGGGCCTTTGCACCCGTTGTTTTTCTCAGTTTGAAACGTTCTTCCCCAGTCTTCTGTAGACTCTCTCCTTCACTCTCTTCAGGCTTCTGCTTTTCTCTCTCACATGGAACAGCAACCCCGTATCCCTGGCATTCACTGTTCCCCTCACCCTCATTTATTTTCTTTGTGGTGCCTATCGGCAACTTACTTAAATATTTAGTTGCCTGTTTGCTTATTGTTTTCTCCCCTACCCTCCATCAGAATAGAATTTCCATGAGGTCAGGGTAGAGTGTGTTCTGTGTTGTATCCTGAGCCGCAGAAACAGCATCTGGCGTGTAGCAGGTGTTGGAAAAATATTTGTTGAATGAGTTAGTGCCTAAACAAACCCATTACCTCATTTGGTCTTCAAAACAAACAGCCCATTTGACAGATGAAAGATACAAACGCCCAAGGTCTTAGCCACAGTGACGCAGCAAAGACAAAGCCGTCCCGAGCTCTGGCTTCAGGCTCCCCTTGCTCCACACATGCCACATTCCTCTGCGGGCCAGAGATTTTCATACCATCAGGATTTCCCCCGACCTTTAGCCCGAGAGGAAATGATACCGCAGCTGGAAGAATACCCAGAGGGCTGGGAGCTGGCAGCCAACGCCCCGGCAGCTGCAGGGAGTGTGTGAGTGGATTCTGAGTTGGCCAGAAAGGCAGCAGAACGAGCGGGATGCAGGCACGCAAAAATGTCAGCGCACGCCTGGTCGGCCGCCAGGGTCATCAGCAGGAGAAGGAAGGAGGTGGGCTGCGTGTTGGAGGGTGGGCTTCGGGACTCAGGGCCGGCTCCCTTGGTTCTCCCGAGCCAGGTCATTGGGTCACCTGTTTGGGACCCTACCTCGAGCATTGCTGGGAGCCTGTGAGCTGTGGGGCACAGGAAAGATCCTCGGGCTTCTGACCAGGAGACTGTGTCCTGAGCATGACCCTGGGCTAATCATGTTGTGTCTTGGTTTTCTCCTCTGTAAAATGGGGTTACACTTTGTCTGCCACGGAATGTTCTAATGAGGGTCAAAGAAGATATGGGGAAACAGCTCTGTAAGCTGAAAATTTCTAAACAAATGCAAGAAATAATTGGGTATAGGTCGATTGTCCTGTAGTTGCTTTGATGTGGTTTCATATGTACAATAGTCTCTCCTGGACCCAGGCTCTGTCCTCAGATTTGCTCCCTGATGTCACAACCCACCCAGTTGTTCAGCTCCCAAATGTAGGAGTCATGGGGAACCCCTCTCAGTCTCCCTGCTTCCCTGCCTACAATTATATTCCTAATATCCCTGTGGATCCGGCCCCCTCTCTGCCTGATTCCCCCCTGCCCACCACCACCAGCCCCTCCGTGTGGCAAGCTCATTCCCAATCCAGATTCTTGCCCGATCCTGGCCCAGATCTCTGTGTCAGTGGTCAGGAGAGGCCCCTTCTGAGCGCTCTACCGCATACTGCATTCGATCTTCAGATTTTCTGAACCCACAGTGACTGTCCCTTAGTTTTCTTTCCTTGTGTTTATTGTCCAGCCGCACATTTTACCGGTCTGTCTTGCTCACTGCTGGATCCCCCGGTGCCTAGAACTGCACACAGTTCCAGCCACCGTGCGTCTAATACTGTTTGCTGATTGACCACTTTCCTGGTGGGGACAGATGCGAACCAGGTTTATACACAATGGCTACTAGCAAACAAAGACAAGCATCACTGTCCTTGACCGAGGCTGTGTCTGCAGAGTCTGATACATAAAGTCAACAGAGCAATTTCTAAAATGAGACTCACCCCAAAGAGAAAACCAAAATGCCTACGTAAGCCAAGGCAGTAACTGACCACATCACGTATTTAAAAGCATCACTGAGGACTTCTCCCTGCGTTCCACACCAGGGGACTCCAGAAGGGAGTGTCCTGTTTACATTCCGGCTTCCTAATGCGGGTGAAGGTGAGGAAGCTGACTTCCAGGTTGACCTTGGGATTTGCCTCTTAGCTTTGTATACTTGACTCCAAGTACCCTTGACCTGATGGAGGAGAGTAATGCATTTCTAATTTGTGAATTATGTGTGTGGTTATGAAAAATCAGGTTCTTTTTCGCTCTAGCATCTAGAATAGCGCCCGGCCCGTGATAGGTGCTCAGTCAACCTGTGTTATCAAATCTTTACTGATCTGTCTGGGATCCTGGTCATCCCCCAGGTGACTAGGTTTGCTCCCTTACCGCTTGGGGATCCTACAAAGAAGGCCGATGTGTCCTCACATTTCTTTTCTTTCTCGTTCCTTTAGGTGGGCTGGAGGAGCAGCCATTTGAGAGCTGGGACAATGCAACAGCCACCAATACCAGCAGCGAGGAAGCGAGAAAGGGTAATGCGAGGCCCTCCCAGGCCTTTGGGTCCTTTTTTTTTTTTCAGTTGTGGTAAATTTCACGTAACATAAAATTTCCATTTCAACCATTTTAATGTGTATAACTTAGTGGCATTAAGTACATTCACAATGTTGTACAGCCATCCTGCTATTTAGTTCCAGAAAATTTTCATCACCCAAAGGAGACGCCATACCCACTAAGCAGTCATTCCCCCTTTTCCCCCTGCCCCTGACTTTGGGAACCTCTTCTTCTTCTTCTTCTTTTTTGTTAAAGATTTTATTTATTTATTGAGAGAGAGTGCATGAGCAGGGGGAAGCACAGAAGGAGAGGGAGAAGCAGACTCCCTGCTGATCAGGGAGCCCAAGGGCAGGGGCTCAATCCCAGGACTCTGAGATCATGACCTGTGCTGAAGGCAGACTCTTAACCAACCGAGCCACCCAGGCGCCCCAGCTTTGGAAACCTCTTATTCCACTTTTTTACTTTCTATCTGAGTGGACTAGGAGCACCAATCTGTGGGCATGAGGGAGTGTGTCCTTTTGTTGAGGGTGGACTGGCTGCCAGGGAGAGCCACAGAAAGGTGTTTGGCTGCTCAAGGACCGTATGGTCTTCAGTTAAATTCTGCCATCTGGGTTTGACCTTTCTTACCGGTGCTTGCCTTGTGAGTTGCAGCCCCCACGGGCTGACAGGAGGGATCAGGAGGAACTAGGGTCGACACAGCAGGTGGGCACGGGAGGCCAGGATGGAAGGTAAAGCTGGGATGGGGGCTGGGGAGGAGCGTGTAGCTTAGAGACCTTGTGGGCTGCTGGGGGACGGGACAGGTAAGGTCGTGGCCATCTGCGGGCAGGGCCACAGCATCAGCAGGTGCCTGCCTGGAGTGCCAGCTCTGCCTGTCTGCACACTGATGCTCACACGTGTGCGCTTTCCCAGTTCTAAGAGATTCTAGGCTGGAGATTAGGGGTGGGGGGGGCGTCTCACTGGAAGCATCTCTGTCTGGAGGAGCTTTTCCCATTCAGAAGCTGTGCTGGAGGAGAGAGGCTGCTGGGCTTCGGTCTGGCCCGCATCCTACAGGAGTCAGGGCTCACTGCCTCCAGTGACGCTTCTACGTAAAACAAATGCAGAGCAGAGGGAATCTTTTTTTTTTTACTGAAGTGTAGTTGGCACACAGTATCATGCATTATCCATCGCACCACTGGCCCTGTCAAAAAGGAATAATTTTTAAATGCCAGAATCCTTTTTTTCAAGGATGCCTATTTAGGGATAAGATAGAAATCATTATTTGCTTTATGTTTTTGATTTAATGCTATTTTATATTTTACACATACATATGCATAAATATAATTTCACACAGGTGCATACATGTAATGATATCGTCATGTCTTTTTTTAATCGTTTTTCTTTTTTATTCTTTTCCCTTTAATTTGGCTAGCTCCCTCCCTTCTTTTTTCTACATATCACTCCTTTGCCCTTCCCCACGTAACGCAGGCTGATGGCTCTGTGCGCACCCTTCCGTATTTTTCTCCATGTACATGTGTTCACACAGGCACTTCTAGAGGGATGTAAACACGCATGCAAATATAAGCTTCATCATTTTACAAAACGGGATCATATTCGATAAGTGCTTTTTGTGAATCCTGCTTTTCTCACTCAGTAGTACGTCATGGGAAACCCCTCTAGTGCACTTGTGATACCTTCAGTTTATTCTTTTGAATATCTTGCAAGATATTCCTGGCATATGGGCCGTAATTGAGCCAGCGATTCCCTTATCAATTAGCATTCACTTCGTGTCCGGTTTTTGCCATCACGAGCAATGCTACGGTAGACGTTCCTGAACCTAGATCCTCACACACTTGGGATGTTTTTAACAGGTGCTCCTGGAATGGGTTTCAAAGGGTAAAACCATTCACAGTTCCAGCGAGACTTATGAGTGCGCCCCTTTCACCACATCCTCTCCAGCACTAGGTGCTCTCAGTGTTTTTAATAATGTAAACAGTTCATTATTACTGACTTTGAATTACCCTGACTGCTGGTGACGTTGAGCACCTTTTCCTGCCTTTGCCAGTGGTGTAGGGGTGTGCTTCTGTGACTTGTCTCTTCCTGTTTTTTCCCGTTTTTCAGTTGGGCTGCTGATCCCCCTCTTATCAGCTTGGCCTCTTTCAGAGAAAGGCGGATTCAATAGCTCCCACGCCCCCCCACCTCCTTTGACAAACGTGCATTTGCTTGTCTGCCTCATAGCATGTTTCTGGGACCATGTGCAGGGCTTCCTTTAAAATCTGTGGTTTCCTGCTTTGCTTTTTCAAAGTAGTTTGACTTGTGCTTTCTTAGACTCCCCAGACATCTTGTGATCTCAGTGGCACTTCATTTTGGCCACAAACGACCAGCCCTACATGCCAGCAATGGAGCAGAGGGTGTGAGATTGAAACCAGAGGGGTTTGCCAACACCCCAGTGTTGTAGATGCCACACCTGATTTTTCCTTCCTAAGTGACTTATTGCTGCCTAAAAGTGCTCCCAAACTTGTTGACTTCAAACAGTAATTTGTTATCTTTCATGATTCTGTGGGTTGACCGGGCTCCGTGGGGCGTTTCTTTGGCTGACATCGGCTGGGTCACTCACTCGCCTGCACTCATCCAGCAGCTGGGCTGGCCTGGCCTGGGTGGTCACATATGCCTCCACGTGGCTCTTCTGGCCACGTGGATTTTCATTTAGCTGTCTAACCTGCGATTTTTTACAGTATGGTGGCTGGCTTCCCAGAGGGAAGAAGCAGAAGCCACCAGTCCCCGTAAGGCTTGAACTCAGAGTACCCAGAGTGCTACTTCCGCTGCATTCTTTCCGTCAAAACAGGCTTCCAGAGGAAGAAAATAGATTCCACCCCTTAATGTGAAAAGTGGCCTGAGCTCACGGAGATGAGAGCTGTGGCCATATTTAGAGACCAGCTCCAGCCTTCCCTCATTGCCTCTTACCTGCCCACCAGCAATAGACATTGTCAGGATTCTTAGTATTTATTAGTTTGTTGGTGTAAAATGACCCAACCGGATAAATTTGGACCATCAGGCACGCTTGGGTTTACACCTTAGCTTAGTCACTTAGTAGCTGGGACCTCAGATAAGTGTTCACATGAGGTTTGGAGGATTTAGGAATAATACTGATGCAAAGTGCACAGCCAGGTGTCTGGAATTTAAGAGGTGCTCAGTGAATATAGTTCCTCCACTTTTTCCTCTCTACCTCCACCTCCAAGAATAATATTATCCAGCATTGGAAGTCATCATCCACCTCTGGACTGGGACTCCGCAGCTGTTCAACAGCTGCACAGGAACACAATTAGGGGAGACCAGAAAGAGTATGGCTGCTGCAGCTCATTAACATTCTCCCTCTGGTAGGTTGGCTTGTGCATGGTACCCACACAGCAACAAGAGATCTTCTTGGGCTTTTTAAGGAGGACGGTGAAAGCACTCCCCCAGCCACCATGCCTCACACCCCTACAGTGGGCTAAATCCAGTCTGCAGACTGTCCAGTGCCCCTGGTGTTTTGGAAGAGGATAATGTCAAGGCTAGGCCAGTTTCTCCGCTCCATACTGCCTCAGCAGACGGGCAGGGCTTTAAGCGTCCCGGGCAAGCCTGATGAGGACGGAGACCCTTGGCACCCTCAGAGGGGAGCTGCGGGCAGGCTGTCCTAGCCTGTCCCCCCAGTCTTGCCTCGATCCAATTCATCTCTCCGGGGCCATGTCAGACACCAGCGTGGGTGCCTCCTGTTTTTGTTTGAATTAAAGGTAAGACAAGTTGCGTCAATCTCAGATTCCCCTTTCATCACAACTTGACCCCCTCCCAACACCCCCAGAAAAAGAGACCGCCCAGGCAGGATAAAAGATCTGAGGGAAGCCACCCCCCAACCCCAGCCCCCTGACTTCAGCAGCAGGTTTATTTCCTGGCATTATGTGGCTCCCCTCAGCCCTGACGGCAGGGATTTGTGCTCCCAGCTTTGGGGAGGGCTGGGGGGCTCAGAGAATCGCTCACTCAGCATCCCCCTGGCAGACCGTTGGGTCCGAGGAGTCTCCCTCCCCTGGAGATGAGCGCTCAGCATGCATTTCAGGATTGCTAATAGGATTAATGAAATGGAGTGTGTAGCTGCTCCTACAATGAAGCTGTGACTGTTTCGATGGAGCCAGATTTCCAGAACCATATTCATAGAAGAGAATGGACCTTTCATTCCCAGTAACAGTTCCTAAGGGTTTGTGCTGCAGGAAATCACAATGGAATCTTGTTTGCACCAGAGACCACAAACTTGGGTACAAATCACTGCTCAGCACCTGAACCCCTGAATGTCACTAATGTCAGTGTATCTGGGTGTAACCACTGAACCTAACTTTAGGCATTCTTTCTAGCCAGTCCCCAAATGCAGACCTTGCTAGCGATTACTGAAGCTTGCATCGAGCCCTTACCACGGCAGGGCGTTTGACATTCATTACCTTGTTCAATGCCCACAACACCAGCATGCAGCAGGAAAGAAGATTCAGACGGCAAGAAGAGTGGCTTATCCAAGGCCACACAAGTAGCACATGGCAGCATTTATCTTGAGCCTAAGTCTCCCACCCTAAACCCCCTGCTTTTAACCTTTGGGCACTATCAGTGGTTCTCAAACGTCCCTGTGCTTTGAAACTACCTGGGAGCTTTAAAAACTCACATGCCTGGACTCCACTCTAGTTTGATTGAGTTGCAATCTCAGGGCAGGGGGTGGACACCAGAACTTTTAAAAAGCTCCCCAGTTGATTTCCATGGGCAGCGAGGTTTGAAAACCATCATGCAGAATAATCCAGTCTCTGCTTTCACCGAGGGGCTACTCTTGAGTCTTTCAAGGTTCGCAGGCAAGGTGTGATGTTGCCCACCACCCTGGGGTGGGGGCTTTGCAGATGGCTGGCCTCTCAGGATGTTTGCTTCCAGCGTGGGGCTGACCAATCAAATCATAGAAAATTCCCAGTGCCTCACTTGAGAAGGCTGGGGTAGGCCTGGTTCTGTTTATGACACGCCTGGGCCTTCAGCTGGAGATGGAACCTTGAATAGCTGTGGCCGCTCTGCTTTTCCACAGAGGACAGGGTCCGCTCCCAGAGCCAGAGAATTTAAATGGACTTTATCCCCCAGCCCACCCAACCCCCAGTGTGCTAAATCCTTTCAGATGCCCCTGAGCTCCTCTTCAAATGTAGGACTCTTGGCCATAATAAATAATTACATCCTTCTATGTGGACTCTGATTCCAGATAGTAGTAATCCAAGAAAATCCAATAATGACAGTTGCATTAAGATCCTTCTTCCAGGCTAAGCAGAACATCTGTTTAGACATATTTTTAATCGGCAAATGCTTCCTGTGTTGAGTCCTCGGCAAATTAAATTTCTCACTGGACCGAGGGGGAAGCTGTCATTCAATAACCCATCTCTGGAAATTACACCCCAGTCTCTCTCCAGGTGCACTTCAGATTTTCCCACGCTGACTCGGCTGCAGCCCGGCCCTGACCACATCAGCCCACATGTATACACAACACAGCTTGTCTGAGAAACACGGGCTGTCTCAGTGTTGGTCCCTCGAATAGGGAACTATTTCTGCCCATTCTCCAAAGGAGAGTTGGCGGCAGAAGAAAATTAAGAGACTTGTTGAAAACCTTATGGGAAATGAATAATAAACTTCCACTTGCTACATCGCTGCCTGTGATTACTTAAGATGCGATGATTCTCAGGGTTTAAACGTTAAGGGCGTTAGGGCTGCCAACATTTTGGAGGAGTTTCCGCCACAGAATTGTTTGGACTGTTGGGCTGTTTATTTTTAGAATAACTCATCCATTCTTTAATTAATTCATTCAGACTACAAAAGTGGTGAATACTTACCACCAACCAGCCACTGTGCTGGGTGTGACTAAAGTGGTGAGCAGGCCAGTTACAGTTGCTGCCCCCCATGGGGCTTCTCCACCCATGGGGGCAACTCACATTTGAATGCAGTTGGATGCAATTTGTAGTCTAGGGTTGGGTTAGCCAGTTAAAATATCTGCAGAGACCCAGCAGGTAATGTCAGTGGGGGAGATGGGCTAGATAGGCCGATGGGAAGTGGGGGAGAGATTCTGACAACCAGGACAACCAGGACAACATGTACCATGCCTATGGCGAGAGATACTACTGAACTCGAGTGGGTTGTAAATGATGGAAATGGGCCCGATGTTGCCACATCTTTCTGTCTTTAAAGAAAAACTAGAAAATCTGGATTCTGATGTGAAATGCCTTGATTTTTAGAAGTTGGCTTCTAAAGCAATATTGAAATAACAATAACAACACCAACAAAAAAAACACAGTGTGGGCCAAAAGTGTCCAGGCCAAGCAAAGCACATCTGTGGGTTGGCTTTATCCCAAGAGTTGCAAGTGTATGACTTCTGATCTAGAAATTCTACCAGTAAAACGATTATTTTCATGTTTAAAAACTGTATTACATGACAGCCTTCTTGTTCATATGACCAACTGAATTAGTAGGAACCCCTTTACAAATACAGAACCGCTGAAAATAATATATAATCTTCCCATAATCCCAAATGAAAGATACAGAGTTAAGAACAAAGGATAGAAAGGGAAATTTCCATGATCAGAAGAGAATAGGGAACACAAATCCATAGAATTAAGCTTCACATGGTGGCAAGAAGATGCAGAGGGCATTCAAACTGGGTTAAGATTTGGAGGACGGGGTCTGGTGTCTTCATGCCTATAAATACGGGAGATATGGCCTTGGTCCCATGTGAAGCAAGAAGTGAATGCTGAGATCTTGCATAAAATGAACACCCTCAAAGGGCTTCATACTCATTAAAAGAGAGAGAGAGAGTAGAAAAACTCTGCCCCGTGGCGAAGAAGAGTGGCAAGAAATCTTGCTATCTTTCTTAGGCTCTAAGTGTGGGTAAAAAATATATCATCTATGAGAAACTGAATCTGAAAGCCTGTTACCCATGTAGGTATAAGTTCTCAAATTACATTTCCTAAATATGGAAACCCTAAACTTAGACATTAACATAAAAATTGATCTAGGACTCTAGAATCCCAAAAGCTCCCCCCCCAAGAAACAAAATATAGGGTCATACTCATAATTGATGGCATATGGGGCTCCTTTAGAAAGATGCTCTCCCCTAAAAATGAACTTTGAATAACAACATTAGAAACACAAAGAGTTAATCCATGGAGGAGACTCAGCAGAGACAATAAATTGGAGAATTAATACCCAAAGGTATAGGAATAATAAAACCATCTGAAGGAGATTAAATAAGTATGTATAACAAAAGAACCAATGGAGGAGTTCAGAACTATAGTAAGGAGGAAAAAGAACAGGCCGATTTAGAAGCCACTAGATAGGGCTTTTAGAAATGGTGAGTATATTGTTGAAACTGGAATTGGATAAATAGTATATTGAACACAACTGAAGAGAGAATTAGTGAAGTAGAAAATTGATCTGAGGAAACCACACAGATTTCACCACTGAGAGATAAAGAAAATATGGAAGAAGGTAAAGGGACAAAATGGATGAAGTGAGACTGTTAAGTGCATAATCAATAGAAATTCTTGAAGATGAGAGAACTTTCATAGAGAGACTGGGAAAGATGAGGCAGTGGTCAAACAGATGAGGAATTAGGATTTGCCACAGTTGAAGGAAGAATTGTACTGAGTCCCAAGCAGAGAATTCATATAAATCATATCTAGACAATTACAATGATGCTGAGAAACACCAAAGACAAAGAACAAAAGGAAAACAGAACGAAAGATAAGACAGATAACAGGTGAAGGAGTGACCATTAAACTATAAGGATACCTCCTGTTGGTAACAATGAAGAGCAAAGGACACTGGAATACTATCTTTGAAGTGCTGAGGGAAAATATCTGTCCACTTAGAATTCTGTACATTCCCAGCTAAACTTAGTTTTCAGAATGTGGATAAAATAAACTGAGTGAGGATGAAATAGATTGAGGGTAAAATAAACTGAGAGAGTTTGTTTATCATCATCAAAGAATATTAAAAGATGCATTTCCAGGAGGGAGATTTGGGATGCAAGAAGGAGCAATAAGCAAGGAAATGGTAAATATGAATATAATATTAATCTGTACTGCAAACAAATCATTGAGAATAGTAACTTATTTGGGGTCTTAAAAGCAAGTAAACAATAACATGAAAAATCAAAAGTTCTGTTTATAAATTAAAATACTTTAAGATCCTTGTATTCCCAGAATGAGAATGGAGATTCTGATTTCTTCAGATCCATCTTGTAGTTTGTGAATTCTTTGTACTTTGTTAAGTCCAGTATGAATGTTAAAAATTAAAATCAATACTAAAGGATAGAAAGGAGGTAATGGAAATAAAAAGTAAACATGGAAAATATCTTAATCCTACAGAAAGCAGTCAAAAAGAAAAAAAAAGCAAAGAAAAAAATGGCAAATAATGCGCATACGCACACAAAGAAGGAAACAAGCCCAGGAATGTCAGTTATAAAGTAAGTATAATTCACCTGTTAAAAGAGAGATTCTCAGATTGAACAACAAGAAAAAAAATGTAGCTATTTGATGTTTATAACAGATATACCTAAAATCTAATTACAATTATATGCAAAAATCCTCAACAAACTATTAGCAAATCAAAACAAGCAATGTATAAAAAGTAATTATACACCATAATCAAGTGGAATTTATTCCAGGTATGCAAGGCTGGTTCAACATTTGAAAATCAATCAATGTATCCTTACCATATTGACAAGGTAAAAAAGAAAAATCCCATGATCATATCAACTGATGGATAAAAAGCATTTAACAAAATCTAACATTTATAATAAAAACACAACAAGTCAGGAATAGAGAGAAATTATCTTAACTTGATAATGAGCATCTGCCAAAAACCTACAGCCAGGCTCCTAGGTGGCTCAGTCGGTTAAGTGTCTACCTTTGGCTCAGGTCATGATCCTGGAGTCCCAGAATCGAGTCCCACTTCAGACTCCCTGATGAGCAGGGAGTCTGCTTCTCCCTCTGCCCTTCACCCTACTTGTGCTCTCTCTTAACTTGCTCTGTCTCTCTCAAATAAATGAAATCTTTTAAAAAAATTTTTTTAAAACAAACAAAACAAAACAAAACCCTGCAGCTTACATCTTACTTAATAGTGAAAGACTGAATACTTCTCCTAAAACCAGGAACAAGGCAAGGATATCTGCTCTCATTCTCTTATTCAACATAGTTCTGGAAGTTATAGACACTGCAATGAGGCAAGAAAAAGAAATTAAAGGCATGAAAATTGGAAAGGAAAAAATAAAACTGTTTCTATTTCCAAATGACTTGTCTATGTATAAGATCCCAAGGAATCTAAAACAAAACAAAACAAAACAAAAAAAGCAAATGCTAGAACTAGTAAGTGAATTAAGCATGGCAGATACAAGGCCAAAACCCCCAAATGGATACAATTTGTAAGCACTCAAAGAAAAGGAAATGCCTATACACTTTAAAAAACATGTACAATATTTGTATACTAAAATTGCACAAGGCTGATGAAAGAAATCAAGAAATAACTACATAAATGGAGAGACATACTATGTCCAGGGATTGGAAGACTGAATATGTTAAAGATACCAGTAATCTCCAAATCGATCTATAGGTTTAATGTAATTCCTATCAAAATCCCAGCATGTTTTTTCTTTGTAGGCATAGAACAACCTTGTTCTAAAATCTATATGGACAACCATAAAATTTATATGGAAACCTAACTAAAACAATTGCGGAAAAGAGGTCTAAAATGGGAGTAATCACTCTCCCAGATACTAACGCTTACTATATAACTACAATAATCAAGACAATGTCATATTAGCAGAGGGATAAACACATAGATCAATGGAACAAAATACAGAACCCAGAAATCAACTCAGCAGTAGAACCCAGCAGTTCCACTCTTGGGTATTTATCTCAGAGAAATAAAAGCTTATCTCTACACAAACACTCCTATATGAATGTGTATAGCAGCTTTATTTGTAATAACAGGAAACAACCCAGATATCTTTTCCTAGGTGAATAGTTAAACAAAAGGTGCTACACACATACCATGGAATACTACTCAGCAATAAAAGGAAACTATTGATACATAAAACAACTCAGATGGATCTCTAAGGAATTGTGCTGAGTAAGAAAAGCCAATTCCCAAAGGTGATATAATATAAAATTCCATTTATATAATCTTCAAATGAAAAATTTTCTAAATGGAGAACAGATTAGTGGCTGAGAGTTTAGGGATGGGTGAGAAGAGAGGGGCAGAGATGTGGATATGATTATAAAATGCCAACATGAAGGATTCTTATGGTAATGCCACTGTTCAGTATCTTGAATGTGGTGGTGGATACACAAACCTAAACATGTGATAAAATTCCATACAACTACACACACACACACACACACACACACACACACACACACACAAAGTATACATGATGCTGGGGAAATCTGAACGAAATCAGTGGAATACATTAATGTCCATATCCCAGCTGTGATACTGCACTATAGTCTCATAAAATGTTACTATTGGGAGAAATGGAGTACAGGGTACACAAAATCTGTTATTTCTTACAACTGCATGTGAATCTACAAGTATCTCAATTTACAAAAACTATTCTATATACAATAAAAAAAATGTGAACCTCAACAATGTGACCATTGAAAACTTCCTTTATAGTTGTGGGAATTGTAATTTACTCACAGAATAATGCCTGTTGAATGACTCATTTAAAAAAATATAATTACACAAAAAGATCGAAAATGAGTGGGAAAAAAGCTCTATGACGCAAACACTAATCAGAATAAAACTGATATAGTAATATTAATATCAGCCAAATTAATCTTGATCATGGATGAACATTATTACAGATAAAGAGGGTCATTAATGATGAAAGAAATAATTCACTGGGAGCATTTAACAGTCCTTTACTTGTATTACTTAAACAACATAGCTTTGAACGATGCAAAGCAGAAATTAAGAATAAAGGAGAAAGTGACAATCCACGATCTTAGTTGTCAGGGTTGTTTAAAGCATTTTTCTCAGTAACTGATACACCAAGGAGCCAAAATAGTTGCAGAAAGAATATGTGAATAACATATGTAGCACCCTTTAACCATCAATTATGGAAATGGATGCACATTATCCCAAGGACATATGGAACATTTATAAAAACCAATCACATACTGGGCTGCAAAGGAAGATTCAAAATACCAAAGAATTGATACCTTGGAGCATGGGCTAGTCATCTACAGCCAGGAGGCCAAATCCAGCCTGCCATCTGTTTTTGCAAATAAACTGTTATTGGAGCACAGCCATACCCATTCATTTACATATTGTCTATGGCTGCTCTCGCACTACAGTGGCGGAGCTGGTTGGTTGCAACAGAGAATATATTAACCACAAAATTTAAAATATTTACTATTGTCCTTTTACAGAAAAAGTTTGCTGACCCCCACCTTGGAGAATGGGTTCTTGGAACACAAAGCAATGTTAGAAATCAGTAACACCCACAGAGAAATAAATATTTAGAAATTAAAAATCACACTTCTAAGTAACTTAAAGATCAAAGAAGAAAGTCTAAATGGAGCTAACAGAATATATCAGTGTCTAACATTGCAATGTACATGTCAAATGATGAAATGCAGATCACAAGGAACTCAGGAAAATTTTAGCCTTAAAATGTTAATCATAGAATATAAGAAAAATCGAAAATTATGTGCCTAACATTCAGCTCAAGAAGCCAGAAGAGAATGGCTAACTGATTTGTTACAGGAGTGCCAAGACAGTTCTATAGGGGAAAAACTAATCTTTTCAACAAATGGTGCTGGAAAAACTAGATATCCACAAGCAAAAGAATAAAACTAGACCCCTACCTCAACACCATATGCAAAAATTAACTCAAAATGATTAAAGACTTAAATATAAGCACCAAAACTATAGAGCTGTAGATATAAATAGATAAAGCGTAGATATAAACATAATTATAAATCTTTGTGAAGTTGGATTAGGCTGTAATTTCTAAAATATGGCACAAAAGCATAAGAAACAAAAGAAAAAATGGATAAATGTAAAACTTTTATGCTTCAAAGGATACTATTGTAAAAATGAAACAACAACCTACAGAATAAGAGAAAATATTTATAAATCATATGTCTGATAAGGGTCTGGTATCCAGAATAGACAAAGAATAATTATAGCAGTAAAAAGACAGCCCAATGAAGAAATAGACAAAGGATTTGAATACACATTTCTCCAAAGAAGATATGCAAATGACTAATAAGAACATGAAGGGATGTTTGGCATCATTAGTCATTCGGGAAATGCAAATCAGAACCACAACGAGATGCCAGTTCACACCCATTAGGATGGCTAGAACTAACAAGCTTGACAGTAACAAGTGTTGACAAGTATTTGGAGACACTAGAACCCTGACACATTGCTGATGGGAATGTAAAATGGTGCAGCTGCTTTGGAAAGCAGTCTGCTAGTTCTTCAAAAGTTTAAATATAAAGTTACTACATGACCCAACAATTCCAGTCTGTGGCATATACCCAAGAGAACTGAAAACATATGTGCACACAAAAATGTGTACGTTAATGTTCATAACAGTATTATTCGTGATAGCCGAAAAGTAGAAACAACCCAGATGTCCATCAGCTGAGAAATGGATAAACAAATGTGGTAGATCCATGCAATGGAATATTATCTGGCCATAAAATGTGATGAAGTACTGCTGATAAATGCTACGACCCAGACAAAACTTGAAAACATGCTAAGTAAAAGAAACCAGACACAAAATGCCATATATTGCATATGAAATGCCTTGTCTAGGCAAATCCATAGAAACAGAAAGTGGATTACTGGTGCCCAAGGACTGGGGCAGGGGCTAGAAATGGGGAGTGGCTGCTAATAGGTTTCTTTTGGGGGTGATGAAAATGTTGGGGAGTTCTATAGTGGTGATGGTTGCACAACTTTGTGAATAGACTAAAAACCACCAAATTGCATACTGTAAAAGAATGTCTGTTATGGTGTGTGAGTTATATCTCCAGTTTTTAAAAAAGAAAAGAAGATAGAAAGGAAATATCAGAATAAAATAAGTGAAATGGAAGTAATAAAATAAGTGAAATGGAAGTAATAAAATAAATTAAATTAATGAATAATAAAAAGTGAAAGGGATCTACAAAATCAAAAGCTGATTTTTAGGGAAAAGATATAGAAACTGAAGCGAAAATCCTCCAAGTGAGAATAATGAGGGAATCTAAGCAAGGAGACTGAAAACAAAAACTGACGTCTGAACGATGACTGAAATGAACATGGATTCGGTTATGAGTGTGCCATAGGTTCGAGCGATTCTGCCCCACCTGTCTATCTCCACTATTTCCGGGGCCACACCTTGAACACAGAACCTTAACAGGGCCTCCACTTCTTTTCCACATCCCTCCCTTAAAGGTCCAGCTGTGCTGACAGACTGGGAAGAGCTGGGGGTTTTATGAGGCTCTGCTTTTTCCAGGGTTTATCTTGCAACGAGTTTGTTTTGCCAGCATCACAGACTGGTTCACTTTGTCAGACTGGCCAAATTATTTTCAACATTTGGAACATTGATGTGAGGGCAGGGGATTGGCTCAGTAGGTTCCCTCAGAGGTTCCCAGCACCGAGAAGAGAGCACATCCCTGACTCAGCTCCATCCCAAAGGATGCCTTGTTGGGGCCTGGTTGATTCTGGGGATCTCGGGCTGCAGTTGAGCCCCACAGGGCCTTGTTCAAGGCTTCCAACAAGCCAGCCTGCTTCCATCATAGCCCTGGCACCCTTCCTAACACCCAGGGGTTCAAAACCCTGAGCAGACCAAATACCCCTGTTAGAATACATGTTCTTAACCCCTTCTTTGTGGATTCATGGATAATATAGTCTTAACCAGAACATACAGAAGGAATTAAAGCAGAGTAAATGGCAGCGTGTCTCTCTTGCAGATGGCGAGGAGAACGCTATGCTTTTGCTCAGCCCCAGGACCTCGGATGCCAGATCTGAGACCTTTTCTCCCCGTGTCCGAAGAGCCACAACCTCGAGGACAGAGAGAATATGGCCTGGAGGAGTCATCCCCTACGTCATCGGAGGGAACTTCACTGGTCAGTAATCCCAGAGGAGGCCTCCTCTAGGGCTGGGGGCTTTGTCTCCCTAGGTTGACAGTGTCCTCCCCGGGGTGGGGCAGATGCTGGGGCACGGCAGTCCTACCTGCTAATGCTCCATGATGCCCTCAGGGCTGGTGCACTAAGCCTGGCAAAACTGCGGTCTCTGCTGGGGCTGTGTCCTCAAAGGTGGTCACCTAGTCCGCAAGCCTTCATGCAGGGGGCGACATATGATCCTGGTCTTGGAATAGAGACACGGTTTGCACAATGGGTAGGTGAGCAAAGCCCTCCAGGCAGAAGGCAGCTGTGAGCAACCACACAGGGTGGCTGACCTGTCTTCTGCGTGGGTGCACACCCTGCCCCGGTCCCCACCCCTGCAGCAATACCAAGGTAAGCAGAGTGGGCCGTTAGAGGTGGCCAGTCCTGGCTGTGGTGCTTGCCAGCAGTACACCCTGGGGCAAGTGACTTAACCTTGCCAGGCCTCAGTCCCTCTTGTGTAAGTGGGGATGATTATATTTTCTAGTCCATACGGTTGTTTTGAGAATTAAATGAGTTAATTTAGATAAAGCACTTGAATAGTGCCTGGCCCATAGTAATCAGTAATTATGTGCTACTGGTATTATTATCTTTAAAATATGTATGTCAGCCAGTAGCTTCCCATCACTGCTAGTGAAACTGAAACTCCTGACCATGGCCTCTGAGGCCCTCCTCCAGGCAGCCCTTGCCCCCTGTCCCACCCAGTCTCCTACCCTGCTCCTGCTCTCTTCTCCCCAGTCCCTGTGTGCTGGCCTCACAGGCACCTTTCCCTTCTGGAACATGCCCAGCTCATTCCTACCTTAACACACCTGCACCAGCCCTCTGTCTGCCTAGAACATTCTTTGCCCAGACCTTCTCATGGCTTCTTCTTATCACTGCCATCTCAGATCAGATGACATGTCCCCAGAAAGGTCTTCTTTGCCTCCCTGATACCCCCGATATCCCCACTGGCCACTTGCTCTCAGCACCCCACTTTCTTCTAGTCTTACAGTACTTCCCATTACCTGAAATGCTTTGACTTTTATTTTTGTTATGCCTGTTTTTTGTCTCTGCCCAAGCACTGTGGGTGCAGGGATCCTTTTTTTTCTGTCTTGTTTTCGTTCCTATACCTCCAACACCTAGAATAGTGCAGGGGCGCGTAGTAGATGGTCAACAGTTATGCCCACCGCAGGCCTGTGGCCAGTGTTAGTCGAATGCCTCAGTGAAAAGCCACAGAGAGCTGCCTCTTCCAGGCTCTCAATTCTGACCGCGTGCACAAGTCTGCCTCGTCTCTGCGGCTCTGTGGCTTCTATGAGAGGCAGTTGATGAGGCAGATGTCCCCAAGCCACGGAAAACCACTGATGAGTAAAGGCGCTGTGAAGATGTGGACGAGAGGACCTGGGAGCTGGCCGAGAGCATGGAGCGCCTCCAGGCCTTCCCTTCTGTCTCCCCCAGGCGGCATCACTCCCATGCCATCAACCCAGGGCTTTCTCGTGCTGGATACTTGATTAGGTGCTGGTGATAAAAAGATGACCAAGACTTCACCTGCCCTCAAGGAGCTCCTAGTCCTGCTAGGAGAGAAAGCAGTGTGCCTAAAGAATTGAAACACTGGAATTTTAACCAGCTACTCACTTTTGTTCCCTGGCGCTTAACCACGTTCTTTCAGATCTGGTGTGCTTTTCTGACCAAAGATTTATATAACCTTCATCAAAGTTAACTAATTTTATATAGAAAACTTTCTTAACATTGGTGGTTTTGTTGTTCTGTAATGAATGGGATTGCTGTTTAGGTGAATGAGCTATAAACGATTTAAACTAAAAAATATCAAGACGTAAAAAAAAAAAAATGGACAGCTCAGTTACTCTTTATTCTGTATGTATGTTTTTGGGGACCATATGACCTCACACCCATGTCTTCCAGACTATGATGGAAGCCTCCCCAGTGCTTTGTTTGTTTTTGGCAACGAGGTCATTCTAGAACTCAGACCCCACCCCCAACTGTCTTTTGTATTCCCCAAACAACTATTTTTCTAGATCCTTCTCATTGTTTCTAGCAAAATCAAAATAGTTCTCTTTATCTCAGATTGATAGATTTTTTTCTTTTAAAGAATACTTATTGACTGTAAGTAACTATTAGCCAGAGCTTACAACTACTCTGTTCTTGCTCCCAGACGTATTGTTCTGTTTTTCAACACATTTCCACTTAAGGAAATATGAAGACATGTTCAGAGAAAGTATGAAATCCACCCGTTTTCAAAGGCCTTGTAGAAAATGAGGCTCAAGGATCCACCAGAAAACACTGCAGCCCCATGCAAAAGTAGCATGAATGTACATGAAAACAAATTTTTAGAGCATATGGGCCCACGCTTCTATAGATATAAAATAAAATAAGGCTGCAGAGTGCAGTGCTGGTGAGCCGCTTCAAAAGCCTAAACTTTTCAAGTTGAATAATCTGGGTAAGGTCTGTGTGTGTGTGTGTGTGTGTGTGTGTGTGTGTGTGTAAGTTTAGAAAAAGTACTCTCCATTCAGAGGAAAAGCTGGAGAGCCTGGGATATTCTGAAAATCTATGTTTACGCTCTTTTCCATTCACACACTCTTCCTCTCTGAGTTTTGGTAATTCAGGAAAGTTACATTCTTCGCAAGGGAAATCCTTATTCCTAGTGCATTTCTTTTCTGGGTCACCCAGCGCTCATGGGAACAAGCATCGTTGTAAGTCAGCATGCCTTATGGCATCTGAGGGAGGCATGGACCCATCAGTCCATCGGGGCAGTGACGAGACCTGCCCTGTCATTTCAGGAAGCCAGAGGGCCATTTTTAAGCAGGCCATGAGACACTGGGAGAAGCACACCTGTGTGACCTTCATAGAAAGGACCGATGAGGAGAGCTTTATCGTGTTCAGTTATAGAACCTGTGGGTAAGTACGCACGAGCAAGGCCACAAGCACAGTCAGAGCCAGACAAATCCGATGGCTCACGAGTGCTGTATTTTCTCTGTAAAACCAAGTATTTCCAAAGAGTTGTGATAAATAATAGCCTAGGGTTTGTCAGAAACTCCCCTCCCCCCAGTGAACTCACAATCCAGTGACAAAGTAGGCGGGTCATGAAGAAGACTCTAGAAAGGCTAGGGGTCTGGATCTTCTGTCATGGGAGCGATTGAAGGAATTGGGGGTGTTTCATGTGGAGAAGTGGGTCTGAACCAATTGGAGGTCAGCAATCCTACTGAGAATCTGACAAAGCTATGGCTTCCTCATGACAGATATACATTTATGCAAAAATTCTGCATGTAATTTTATCGTCTCCATGGGCTAACAGACTTCCTCCAGAAAATATAAACAAGAAGATGCGTGCATTATAACTAAACTTATCTGTTATGCCAGGAAATGTAAGTGTGATGTACTGTCCTACTGAAAGACAAAGTTTCCCATACTGGTTCAACTACTTCAACCCAACTACATAGCATATGCATAAAATGACTACTGAAGAGAATGAAAGAGGAAAGAAGGCACACAGGCAAACGCTAACAACAACAAAACGTTGGGATCATAATTTTAGTTATAGACAAGGCCTTTTTTTGTTTCATTCCTGTTTTGTTTTGTTTTTAAAGTCAGAAAGTGTTTTTAAAAAAAGGTGAGACACTTTATAATGAGAAAGAGTCCAAGCTACAGTGAGAATATAACCGTCATAAATCTTCATGCACCAAACAGCATAGCATTCAGAGTCATAAAACCAGCCCCAGGGAATTCAAGGGGAAATCAACAGAAACACCACCAGCAGGCAACTTTATTTCATTTCTGTCAACCCAAGGAGATCAATGTCAAGTTCACCAAAAAATAAGTAGAGATTTATAGAGGATTAGAAAAATATAACTAATAGAGTTGATCCAATGGGTCTATTAGATTCTGCAATCTGATAACACATCTTTTCTTTTTAAGTGTGTATTGAACATTTATAGACATTGTCCATCTATTAAGCATGAAGAACACCTCAGTGGACTCTCAAAGGCAGAAATAGCATTAACATATTCTCTGATTGCAAAGCAATGAGACTGGACGTCATAACAAGAAAGTAGAATAAACACCCCTGCATTACTTAGCAAGTTAAAAGCTCCATTTTTTTGTTTGTACAACTCTTAGTTCATAAAGAAATCAGGATTAATATTACAAGATATCTAGATAATAAAAGCCCTACAATTCTAAGGTGAAGAGATATGGCTAAAGCTGCATATGTCATAAGTCATAAATCTTTATGAATATATATATATTCATAATATATACATACGAATATATGAATATATACATATATATCAGGAATAAGTCGAAGATGTTCATGATCACCACAATTATTTTACACATTTTGGGGAATGGTAGCTAACATAATTAGATAAGGAAATACACACAGTGAGTATCGGCAGGAATAAGGCAATGTTTACATTGTTTGAAGTTAATGTGACATGTACCCAAAACCGCAAAAGCAGTTGAGAAACTATTAGAAACAAAAGGAGACCCTGTTAAGGTGACTGATTACAAATGTAATAAACAAAAAATTAATTTCCTTATAATGAAATAATTTGATAGGCTTTTATAATGAGGGAAAATATCACTTTAATAGAAACATAATAAATAATATATCTAAGAATAAACTTAATAAAATTGCAAAAATATGCCAGACCTGTAGGAAGATAATGCTAAAATTCTAAGGAAACCTAAAAAAATAAAGTAAAAATGGAAATGCTTACCACTTCCTGGTATCGGGATGCTCAACATACTAAAGATGTCAGAACTCCCTAAAATAACCCATAAATGCAAGCCATTGTGATTAAACATCTACATTTATGTATATGTAAGTATATGTGTATATATGTTTTTAGAACTTAAACAAATGATACTAGAGTTTATCTGGAGGAATGACCATGTAGAAATAACCAACAGAGAAGGAGAGAGACAGAAGCAGAGGCAGAGAGAGAGGGAGAGAAAGAGAGGAGGGTGGAGAGAGAGAGAGACAGAGAGCACAGGGACAGAGGGATGGAAGTAGGGTGGGGATTATGGGAAGAGGTCTGATGGTCTATTTAAACATCTAGGGTTTAAAATGCAAGTGAAGATGATAATAAGACCATTTGGAAGGTAACAAAGGAGTCTAAAATGAATATACCTATACACAAATTTAGGTAGCATTTTAAATGAGTGAGAGAAAGCTGAGTTAGTCATTTGGGATACTTTAATATTGGGGTAGAGAGGTCGTTGTGAAAAAAATAAAGCTGGATTCCTACCTCACTTCTTAACATCAACATGATTCTAGCTGAATCAAAGATGTAAACATTTTTTAAAGGAAAAAGAAAGAAAATAAATGAAAAAAGAAATTTAAAAAGTATTAGAAGAAACAAGAGTGGATTTTACTTATAATCTCTTGGCCTAGAGTTGCCCTTTCTAAGCAGGACATAAGAAAATGAAGACATTACCTACATTGAAATTTTAAAATTCTATATGGTGAAAACAAAACCAAAACAACACATAAACAAACAAACGAAAACCCAAATGAGAAATAAAGTGAGAAATTCACAAAGCGTTCTTACGTATCAATAATAAAAAGATGGACCTCAAGAGAACATAGGGAGATGATGGGATCACATAGTTCACAAGAAAGAAAAATACAAATGTCATATAAAACATGGAAAACTGTCCAATCCCGATATAGTGCAATACCATTTTTCACCTACCAGTTGACAAAAAGAACTTGATAAAACCAGTGTTGGCCAGGTTGTGGGGAAATAAGGCTCTTAAATATATTATTAGTGGGCATATAAGTAGACATATGTTTGCAATTTGGTAGTGTCTACTGAAATCTCAAATGCGTATACCCCTTTCTCTATCAATCCCAATGCCTAGGAATTTACCCTGCCATGAACAAGAGTCCAACCATTTCTTTGTTTTGCTTGTTGTTATTTGTTTGTTTGTTTTCTCTTCCTCTCTCATGAGGCTTTGTTTAAATAGTAAAAATTAGAATCAACCTGAATGTACACTAATAGGAGCCTGATTAAATGAAATTTAGTACTATGTTACTTTGAAAAGAATGGTCTATATGCGCTGTTATAAAAAGATCTCAAAATCAAGGAAGTAAAAAGGTAAAAATGAAGGACAGTGTACATAGAGCATTTGGTAATTAAAAAAATATGTATATCTAATTTTTCTGAAGGGTGCCCAAGACTCTATTAACAATGGTTATCTTTAGATAAAGAGATCAGAGGGGTGAGAGACTTAATACTTCAAACTTTTGAACATGTATTTCTTTTAAAGACTTATTTATTTGAGAGAGAGAGAGAATAGGGGAAGGGGCAGAGGGACAGAGAGAATCTGGAGCAGACTCCACGCTGAGTGTGGAGCCTGACGTGGGGCTTGATCTCACGACTCTGCGATCACGACCTGAACTAAAACCAAGAGTCAGGGCATTTAGCCAACTGAGACACCAGGTGCCCCTGATCATGTATTTTTTTAATGTTTGATAGAGGTTATCTGGGTGATAAAGGTGGTGGGATTGTGGACCATTTTAATTTTTTTTCTTATACCTTTCAGTATTAGGAATAATATATAATAATATATTAGGAATAAATGTTATTTGAAAAAATAATTGTACCCAGAAGGGGAATCATTTCCAAGGCTCCTCTGATGAGGGTACTGAGACTCATGCTTTACAGAAACTCAGCTGACACCTTTCATTATCGCTTTTCCTTGTCATTCAAGATGACCCAGCAGGGCACTTGGAGGTAAAGGGATTGGAAAGGGTATGCGCTTTATTTCAGGAATCTAGGCCTTATCTTGCTTTGGGTTCTCCAGTGGATCCATGACCACCAAAATGGCGAACCATTTTTTTTAAAGATTTTATTTATTTATTTGATAGAGAGAGAGCACAAGTAGACAGAGCAACAGGCAGAGGGAGAGGAGAAGCAGGCGCCCCACCGAGCTGGGAGCCCCAATGCAGAACTCGATCCCAGGACCCTGGGATCATGACCTAAGCTGAAGGCAGATGCTTAACCGACTGAGCCATCCAGGCGCCAAAGGGAATTTCTGTATTGGTAGGGAACTTGGACAATGAAAGTGCTTTCAGCTCTGAAAGTCTGTTTCTTTTACACACACACACATTGGGGGGGGCATTAGACTCTTCCTATTCTCTGACCTGCTGATCTGGTATTTCTGCAACTGTCCAGCTGTTGTTCCTATGTTGGGCGCCGAGGAGGAGGCCCGCAGGCCATATCCATTGGGAAAAACTGTGACAAGTTTGGCATTGTAGCGCACGAGTTGGGCCATGTGGTTGGGTTCTGGCATGAACACACCCGGCCAGACAGAGACCAGCATGTCACCATCATCAGAGAAAACATCCAACCAGGTAAGGAACCAGTATGGAGTCTGGAAGCCACCGGCCAGGAGGGTGGCACCCACCGGGGCAGACAGGTGTGAAGGAGAGGGGTTTCAGGGAGCCAACCAATGCTCATGTGTTAATTAAGGAGGCAGTGACCCTATCCTGCAGGCGTTTGTCATGAGCACTGCCACTGTCATCTGTGGCCCTTCCTGGGAGGTGTTCTTGCCATAGCTTGTAGGTTACAGCAGGAATGAATGACTTTTCACGTTGTGAAGGGCAATGTTCCTAACAGGAACAGAATGGACCGGAACCTTGTTGCAGCATCAAAGCTGAGAAGCCAAAAAAGGAGTTCTCCTGGTTGCTTTTATAAGAGTCCCTTTTGCTGACTTCAGCAGCACGTCTTTTTGAAGCTGAAATACAATTAGGACACGAGTCCATGTAAATGCAGTATTTCTGCCTGGGAATGTTCTGCCCCAAGGCAGATAGAGTGTCCAAATTAAAACAAAACAAAACAAAAAACCCCCAAACTTCTCATGTTAAATAATTTTATATAGAAGTCCATAATGAGCATGAAAGTAGCTGACCGAATAATTTGGTTGCCTTAAAATGCTTCCGAGAGTCTGAATTGTGAATTATTTGGGATTGAACTTAACTCTTTGATTTTTCTTTTGTTCTTTCAGTAGCAACATGAGAGATTTATTTGTTTTTTAAGTTTCTGAGCAATCAGATCGATAACGAGCCTGTCTACAAACTTAGTATAACGGTTTCCAGTGGCACTTGGGGAGGGGTCATTGGGTGGAGGGGTTGGGAGAACCTAGGGCTGTTCGAAGTTTCACATTTCCAGTCTGTTAAAAACGAGAACCACCACAACCCTGCTATTTGATTGGGCCAACCGAGCTCTCAGAAGTTGCTATGGGCCCTCCTTCTCCCCCTCTGCCTCCTTTCAGGTACCTGCCTTGGTTTTCAAAGGCCTTAACAGAGTGTTGTGTCACAGGTCAGGAGTATAATTTCTTAAAAATGGAAGCTGGGGAAGTGAGCTCTCTGGGAGAGACGTACGACTTTGACAGCATCATGCACTACGCCCGGAACACCTTCTCAAGGTCGGAATCTATGCTTCTGCCTCATCTGTGTTTTATTGTGGCTGCCGCAGGCGTGGGTCGGATTCCTGGAGGTCTGCGGAGAGTGGGTCTCTGCATGCTCCTCGCACAGTTGGCCTGTCTGTCCTTGAAATACAGTGGCCTCTGGGCTGCAGTGAAATATAATCTAATCAGGTTCCCGCTAATAAGATTGAATCCCATTGTGAAGCTGGTGTTCCATCATGCCCTAATGTCACAAGCAGCAAACTGGAAAGGGGAAATTATCGAGAGGTTGGCCGGGATAATAACTTAGGGGCTCTGTGTTAAATTTCCAGGGGGTGGGGGAGCCTTCTAAAGCACGTCCTTGATGTAAGCCTGGTGGCACTTACCGATTCTCTCAAAGAGGTGTGGTTTATTGGCAGCTAGACTGTATGAGAGCTGGGAGGGTTGTAAATCATGGATTCATTTTTGAGGTGAAGAAAATGAGGCTCCAGCCAGCTTGAGGGCACACAGGTAGCTGGGGTCGGAGTGAGAACAAAGATCCAGGTTTCCTGCCTTCTGGTCACGCTTGATGGTAGCCGGTGTACCCAAGTATGGCCAGGCCGGTGATTTACAGCTGGCATCGGCAGGATCTGTTTTGATGAGTTATTGCTGTGCTGGACTGGGTGTTAAGTATTTCCAAAATTGCCCTTCCTTCTAGACCATATGAATGTTTTGTATAAAGAAGTTTTCTCTCACTAGTCCCAGTGTTGTGGGTCTCTCCACCCTTGAGTTAGAGGAGACACAGGGCAAATATTTTCTCTCTTCACACTTTCTTCTCAGTTTCCTCTTAAAACTAGCTTGTTTGCTTTTTATTTATCTATTTGATCACTGAAAAAAAAAAGATTTGAAATGGGTCCCAGTGTATACATGGGACAAACAAGAAACAAATAAATGAGGAAACTTGAGGATGGGGAGGGGAAAGTAAGGGTAGAGAGCTACACTGAAGCTTGGAATCAACTGACTATTCAGAATACATGCCATAAAGTCATGTACATTTTGGTGGGATTGGCAGCAAATCCTGCCTGTGCTTCTTAGCAGTTATAGCAAAGACGGAAACGATCCATTTCATGAGTTGCTATGTCCGTAAAGATCAAAAGAAACCACTCTTTCAGGAGACACACCACTCTTGGGAGTGAATGGGGAACTGTGTACCCAGGGCTCATTGGCTCTTGGGTAGGGCTCCTGGAAGCATGCTGTTGATGGGGTCACAGAACTGGGGGAGAGATCCTCCAAACCACATCCCAAGTTCTCAGTTGCAGAGGGAGAGGGGTGCTGTCCCTCTGACCATGCAGCTGATTTAGCTGTGATTTCCATCCTGCACGCACCCAGGCGGATCTCTCCAGAGCTCTAATGGGTGGAGTTTTGTCAAAGTCAGCATCTTTGAACAACTGGCATGGGACTGACTGACCCTGTTCTCATTACTCTTCCCTGGCTCCTTATCAGAGAATACAGGGGGCACATGTAATGAAGAGACCACTGAATTGAGAGTCAAAGACAGGGTTCCAGTCCTAGCGCTCTCACACACTGTGCTACTGAGGAAGGTGTAGACAGTAATCAGGATAGCTTTGTGCTGGGTCAAATCTCCAACTCTCTGGGCATCAGTCTCCTCATGAGAGGCCTGGACTAGATGTTCTCTGAGCCCCTTCCAGCTCGAACATTTCCTGTTGTGATTTCTTAATCTGGTGCAGATGGGTGAGGCACTGACAGACGGGGTCGCCTTCATTGCCACGTGGACATTTGAGGCTTCCTCTTCTACACTGGGAAACAGAGACTTTGGAGGATCTACCCTGGGGGTCTCCGGGGGCGTCTCAAGAAACAAGGCGGGGGTGCAGAATGAGATCCCACCCAGTAGAGGTCAGAGTGGGATGCTTGGCTGTGGGTGCTGGGCTGACTCACGGGTTTGGAAAATGGTGTAGGAAAGGTGTGGGTCACACCACATCAGCCCAGGGGTTGGAGGCTGCTAAGTAGGGACAAAGTATTGATTTTGTAGAGAATCACTGTCAAGTCGGACCAAGTGATAAGGTTGTACTTTGGGTCTTGTTTCCATAGCTGTCCTAACTCTTCGTATTGCTTTATAATTTGTCTGTTAATTATTATTATAAATTCATCTTCTCCTATTTATCTGTTACATCCCTCTCTCCCTAGACTGAGATCTTTGAGGGCATCCTCTTCTAGTTTCCAGCACCTACCATGGTGCCTGGCACAGAGTAGATGTTCAATGAATATTTCTTAAATGAATAAATCGATGAATGAATCAAAGGAGACAGGGCAATGCTGTGGGCTAGGTGAGGGAAGAAATTTCCACTATCCTCATGCATTTCTGTCCACATATCCGCAGATGCGGTGTCACCTCATAAGGAGAATCTACAGGCATCTCCTGTGCAGGGGATTGGCGATAAATTACTTCCAATGGGCTGTAGGAACTGCACTGCCTCTCTGGTGCCCGCTGGGTGCCAATTACTATGAAAAGCTCTGAAACCAGAGGCCAGAGAAAGAATGCAGATAGTGTCTTCTGGCACCAGCATTTATTTTCTTGTGTTTTTTTGGGGGACGGGGGTTAAGTAGGCTCCACCCCCAGCATGGAACCCAACATGGGGCTTAAACACACAAACCCAAGATCCAGACTTGAACTGAGATTGAGAGTTGGACACTTAACGGATGGAGGCACCCCAAGGTTTTATTTAAGTCATCTCTACACCCCATGTGGGGCTCGAACTCACAATCCCGAGATCAAGAGTTGCATTCTCCACCAACTGAGCCAGCCGGGCACCCACTTTTCTTGTTTTTCTTTTAAGAAAAAGAAATCTTGGGGCACCTGGGTGGCACAGCGGTTGAGCGTCTGCCTTCAGCTCAGGGCGTGATCCTGGCGATCTGGGATCAAGCCCCACATCAGGCTCTTCTGCTATGAGCCTGCTTTTCCTCTCCCACTCCCCCTGCTTGTGTTCCCTCTCTCGCTGGCTGTCTCTATCTCTGTCGAATAAATAAAATCTTTAGAAAAAAAAAAAAAGAAAAGAAAAAGAAATCTTTATTTTTTTCCTGTGACCTCTAGCTCAGAATGCCATCCCTTTTGTCCCTCAAGGAGATAATCATTATTAACACTGTTGTCAACATGGAGCGGTTTATCAGCACAGACCAGCGGAAGCCCATGGACCAAACCCCTGAAATAATAGCTCCCCATCAGGAGTACCCAGAACCCCTCAGAGGGAGATGGGTGAGCGGACAGCACATGGGTGCTATGGGCAGCTAGGTAGGAGCACAGCAGCTCCCCTGTAGGCCTTGAAGGGAGGCAGATGTCTCCTTCTGCCACCATGATGTCATCAGTGCTACAGAACAGTATACCCCCAAACTAATGGCTCACAACAACTTATTTTTTGTGACATTGTGGGTCATTCCGGTTCATTCTCTGATTTTGCCTGGGATCATTTCCATGGCCATAGTCATGTGGCAGCGCCACTGGCACGAGAAGTCCAGGATGGCCAGCACCACATGTGGTCCATGTGCTGCCCGTCCGCCAGGGGGCCCCGCAGTTCTCCTCCCTGGCCTCATCCTCTGGCAGGCTAGACTGGACTCTTCACTGCATGGGGACTCAGAGTTCCGACAGGACAAGCTGGGAGGCTGCAAGACTCTTAAGACCCAGGCTCTGGAACTTGCAGGATATCACTTTCTGTCTCATTCCATTGGCCAGAGCAAGGTGCAAGGCCAAGAATGTGGACAATAGGAGGCGCAATTCATTATTTTAACACTCTACCACAGCTACTTGCTTACCCCTGCCCCAGAGTTTGGAACAATTCTGGCAACTCTATTTTGTGGCGAGTAGATAACTTCATTGTCCTTTCTGCCAATTGTCTGCATGGATTTTCAGGAAACTACTTTGTTCAGTGGGACATTTATCAACAGCCTCCTTATTAGGATGGTCTTTCCCGGCCCACTTTTTGTCAAGTGTCGCACCCTCTAACTCCATGTCATTACTCCCGGCCACACATGCCCTGGAGCTAGACTGCACATCGTCTTTGAGTCTGTTGAAGAGAAAAGTGGCCTGTAGAACATTTGCTCATCTGGAGACATGTGCCCTTCCTGCTGATGGGAAACTCAATCTTCGTGTGTCTTTACAATTGATCTGTCTCCTTCCAACTTCATTTTCTAGTTTCCTGCAGGCCCTCCCTCCTCCCCTTTGGTTGGACCCAGGCTGTGGGGAGTGATGTCTTTGCAGGTTTCACTGGGCAAGGGTCCAGGAGCTGAGGAGACAGTTCTGGGGTACAGGGGCGTCTTTGGAGAGCTCAGAGCTGACAGCTTTATTCCCTAGAGCATCTGCCAAAGCCTTTCTTGGTTTAGCTGAATGTCAGTGCTAAGAGTTGTCCTACATAAGAGGGTGTCACTGCAGCGGTTCACACAAGGGACACCTCTTGTAGTAAATATCTTCCAGAGCCCGCCGCCTTGCTGGCAGCTCAGGGACAAGTTGGGGAGGGAGTCCCAGCCCCCAAAAGCTGTCTGAGTGAGGGCTGATGTTGTTCGTGCTGTTTCGGTGTTTGAAGTCTCCCACATTAAAGCCGACTGTTTCTTGGGCAGTGGGAAACCCTGGCTGGAAGGAGAAAGAGGAGGGAGATGGGCTCCAGGCCTGCCTGGGTTCCAGGGCTGGCTCTCCACGACTAGCTCTGTACTCTGGGAGAGACACTTAAACTCTGCAGGCTTTTTCCTCACCTTTGGGGAGGAAGCCCTAATAAGCATGGCATCCCCACGGCATGCCCCTGGCAGAGTTCCCTGTGTGCCGTGGGCTTCAGCGGGGTTGGCTGGCCGGGGTTGCTAAGAGATTGTGGTGAGCTTTACATTTTGTGCAGCAAAATTTCTTCCCTCAGGGGAATCAAGAAAATAATTACAAATGGACACATTTTATGTTAGGGCAGAAGGGCCCCTTCTTAGATTTAGTAGGTGATTGAATTTAGAGTTTTATGGAGAGTCATTACTTGTGGTTTAAAACTTGGCAAAGTCAGTGAGGGAAACCAAGGATTCCACTCAAGTTTCTCTAGAAGGCTCTGGACCCATAGATGAGGCAACAGGAATTAGAGAAAGACAAGCCAGCTGGTTAAAGTCTAGGGATAGGGATGCCTCAAGGAAATCGGCAGATGATCTAGGCTCCTGTGTGCTTCCATGGGAACGAAAGCTTGGAGTCTGACTTAGAAAAAGTATATGCCAAACCAGAAAGATAATCAAACATGTAACCAGCAAGAAATAGGGATAATGTGTTTTCCAAGGTAGTGCAGAGTTTAGGGGAAAGGAAATGTTTGAGAGAGAGAGAGAGAGGAGAGAGGACAGTGCAGCTAATATACAGGTAACGTGCATTTTCACATTTCCTTTGGGTATGCGTTACTTTGCAAGATTTTTTGAAGACACTGCCCTACCTTGGTTACATAATTTAATTCAGAAAGCATTTCTTGACCTTTTATGCTCCAGTCCCTGGAGGTCATAGAGGGCATAGAGATGAAGGTCTTTCGTCTCTCTGCTTGAGGAACTTACTATTTAGCACAGAGACACATACCTTCATCCTTCAACAAAGACACTGGAGTATGAGAAGAGACTGGATAAGGCCCAGGGATAGCCCAGAGAAAGGAATGAATAACTCAAGATGGGAGGGACAAAAAGGGCTTAAGAAGACTGTTAAGAGGGAAGGCCCTCTGATGGGGTTTCGGTGAATGAACAGGAGTTTGCTAGTGGACAAGAAGATGGGCAGTGTGCAGCCTCAGCGGAGGACAGCCTGTGTAAGGGCATGTTTGGGGCTAGCAGAAGATTGGCATTGCTCAAGATACCAAGTGGGGTGGAGGTGTCGGAAGTGGCTGGAGAGGAAGGCAGAGGCCAGTGAGCCAAGGGCCTGGGGGTGGTCAGAGATCAGTGGAGGCTTCTAAGCAGAGAGGACACAAGCCTGCCCTTGCATTTCTGGACTGTCCCGTTGCAGTGTTAGAGGGGGCAGCACAGGGCTGGCTGAGGCTACAGGGAGGGAGGCCACTGAAGAAGCTACCGGGAAGAACTCAGGAAGGGGATGCTGTCTGAGCTAAGGCAGTGCTCTGGAACGAGGAGGAGGGCATGGATTCAAGACACGACAGAAGGTGCCATGGTGCCTTTGGATTCCGTCTTGGGAGGCAAGGTTCATGGGATGAGCATGGATATGAGACCCAGGGGACAGTGCAGTAGAGGGGTCACCAGGCATCTGGGGCTTAGCAGGTGTTTCTGGGGGTCAGAATCAGAGAATTCTCTGTGAACCTTTCCATGGTGGCTAAAACCCAGAGAAGCTGATGGAGCAGGAGAGGAGGAAGAAGGCACAAACTCCAGGAAGAGCCCAGAGGGGGAAGCAGAAGTGGACGTTCACTTGCTGCTCAGAGACAGTGGTGCCCTGGGAGCCAGGGGAAGAGAGTCTGGGGGAGGAAGGAGCAGCACAGTGTCAGTGCTGTCAGAGAGGGCAGGTGGGGGTTGACAGGTGTCCATTCGAGTCGTCAGTCAGTTGGTGACTGCTGATCATTGCAGTGCAGTCTGACTGCAGTGGCATTGAGGAGTGAATCGGAGGTGGGCAGCCAGACAGAATGGAAACAGTTCTTTCTGGAAACCTGGTTAAGAAGGGAGGGAAGAAACAGGTAACTGGAGAAGGAGCTGGTTTGGAGGGAGGCCCTCCCTACCAGGAGAGGCTCCGCATCGGGGGTCTGGAGGCAGAGTCGGAGGCTCAGGCAGGGGTCCATCAGGCCCACATCATGGAGGTGTGCAGCTGGGCAGCCTGCTATCTGATCCTCTGTTTTGGTCGTTTTCGATTTCCTTCATGTGGGAATAGAATAAGATGTTAGAGCTGGAAGGGACTGCTAAGTGTCCAGGCCACTCTCTTACTGTTAGAGATGTAAACTGAGGCTCAGGGAAGGGAAGGGGCTTGTCCGAACTCACCCAGGTGGCAGAGCCAGGCTGTACATGGAAATCTCTTGACCGGGGCTCTCTCAGTTACCCTTTGCTCTCTGCATTCATCTCACTTTCCATCTGATCATCCCCATTGCCAGAAAGGCCCCCCAAACCCCGATTCCCATTATCCATCAACCCATCAGCCAGCACCTACTAACCAGCCCCTGAGAGCCTCACACTGTGCTGGCTCCCAGGTGCTCTCTGGAGCCTCTCCAAGACTTATCCGTGCTCAGTGGTGCCCGTTGCACAACTCTGGGGGGCTCCACGCACACCTAAGTCTCTCTGACTGGTGCTCCCCACAGTTGTACGATGCGGCGGCCTGGGGCCTGGGGCCTGGGCCTGTCAGGGGCTTTGTGGAAATACTCAGTGCACATCAGTGAGGAAGCCCCCAGGCCAGTGGGCTAGAGCAGACTGGCAAACCTGGCAGAGTCATTTTCCCATCGGAAGTGAGTAGGCAGCTCCTGAAATGGAATGCCCCAATGCCAGGACGAGTGAAGCCAAGCTCTTTGGTCCTACGGGTCTGCGGAGAGGCAGCCCAAGGACTAGGGAGGTCGATGTGGTTATGGGCAAGGAAATAAAGACTGTACATCCCAGCATGGCCAGCCGGACAGCCTTGACTCTTCTTTCTCCGTTCTCTCTCTTTTCTTCCTGTAGAGGAGTTTTCTTGGACACCATCCTCCCCCGCCGAGACGACAATGGCATCAGGCCAACCATTGGCCAGCGCGTGCGGCTCAGTCAGGGAGACATAGCTCAAGCCAGGAAGCTGTACAAGTGCCCAGGTAACCGAATCCTGGGGAGCCCCGGAGCCTTGGTGGCCCCCACAGAGCGTGACTCAGCCACCCTTTGTAAACTTGCCTCCTCGCCGGGAAAGCAGCCTGGGGGACCTGAATCGGCTGCTGTAATTTCTGGCGTGCTGCTCTCGGGAAAGTTTTAGACAGTATAGGGGCCCAAATGGGGGAGGTCATTGCCGGTAGTGACACAAAGAATAGATCTGGGAGCTCACAGCTTCATTTGTGGGAATCTTCGGAATTCTCTGGCACAGCTCTGATATTCCAAAGAGGAAGAAGCCATAGAGGAGCAACAAAGAACAGAGGCCCAATGCAGTGTGTACCCCACAACCATGAAAGCCCCTCCCCTTCCTGTGGGAGGAGGAGATGTGGGTTTGGCGAAACAAAAACCAAAGGTTTTGCGGGAAGACCGTGAATGCAGGAGAGTGGTTTTAGAGGGATGGGAGTCAGCCTCCTAAATCCTCAGTGCGGTAAAGGAGGTTGTTCCGATGGTCTTGGGGCTTTCCTAGCCGTACAAGGTGTTGGTCATTGGCTAGAAATCTGCCCTCGGAGCCTGGACAATACCCTGGGGTCTGAGGAGACGTCTGCTTCTCCACCTACCCACGAGCCCCCTCCCTTTGAATGTGCCCTCTTTGCCTTCCGTCCCCTTGACATCAGCATCATCTTCCCCCCAACCTGCTGCCTTGGGAGGGAGCTGATGTTGGCCCCTTAGCTGTTGAGCTTCAGTGCGAAGCGTTAGTTACAGCAGCCGGGGTTTACCCTGATGGGAGAGAACGCAGTTCAGTAGTGTGGGGAAGAAGAAGGAAATTCATTACCCACAGGTCCAGTAACATTTTCCAAACCCCAGAGCAGACACACAGTTTGATCATGGGAAATAGGGGCCGTCTTAGAAAATCTAGGCCCTACTAAGTGGGATCACAGAGCATACAAAGGACTCTGTGGGGTTTGGTCCATCACAAAACTCTAGGAAATATGTCCATCTAGCTATTAGTCATGTGGGGGCGTGTTAGGGCTGAAATGCAGGACACACATATCATATAACCTTGCTGAATTGAAAGAGAAACCTTATAGCATTCTCTGGGAAATGCCATAGTATTTATTTAGTTATAATGTATATGCCTCTTACTTCCCCAAAGGATTGGAGGCAGCTGGTAAATACCATGGAGCCATATAGTAATGTATCTATCCTTGTAGAATGTTGATGATTATTCTAAAATAATTTCCATGGAACCCTTGGGGGTGTTGACTGCCAGGCATAATCCTCATGATGCCTGGCAGTTGTTCGGTAACATGATATTGAAGCCCCAACATCCAGGATTTCCTGAGGCTGATGACGGGCCGCTCTCCAGCTATTCCTTCCTGCAGCTCACAAACTGCAGCTTTCAGTAATTTCAAGTCGTAACTAAAGGCAGGGCCGTTGCCGAGTGGAGGTTGAATTGCATGTAGGCAGATATGGGTAAGGATGCTTGCTTCCCACACTTGGGGGGTGACCCGTGAGGGGAGGGGCATGCAGCAAACCAACGTCTTTGTCTTTGGGGTCTGGGTCCCGGGGGGTCAGGAGGTAAGGAGCTTGTAGCTCCTATGCTTACTCATATGGGTACCTCTTTTTTTAAAATTTATTTTTAAGGACAAATTAGAGGAAATATTTTTCACATACATAAGGACTAGGTTCTAGACTTACAACAGGCAACCCTCAGACATTCAAGGGCGGAATAGCCTTCTGCAAAGTGTTCCAGCTTCCCATACCTCTGGTCATTTTTGTGTTTTCTTGACTGTTTATTTGGTAGCAGAGACAGGTAGCAGAAAAAGAGGCAAGATTCAAACTAATGAGTTTCTAATGAAATGAGTTTCCAAGTGTTTCCTTTGTCTTGTTGCTTCACCCACTTGTACTTTTCTGTGGTCACTGCCACAGATATTACTAGTCGTAATTATAATGGCCACTATGTGTGGAGTGCTCCCTGTGTGCCAAGCACTGAGCTGATCCATGTCATTCCCCCTTCGGGCAGCTCCTGCCCATTTTACAGACAAGAGAACTAAGGCCCAGCAAGGCTGGGAAACTTGCCCACCATATTTGAGGCCATGCTCAATCCTGAGAGCCTCAGAAGAAGCCCTTGGGTATTACTTTTTGGTGCCCAGGTCCTATTTTCACTTTTATTAGCCAGAAAGAATTGTCATTCTCCCTGACATGCTTCTCACTGATGCATCCCGAGGGCTTCGGCTGGTCAAGGGCTGTTGCTTGCTCAGCAGCCTGGTGCAGGGTGCTGCTTAGGTGGGGAGCGTCTCTGCCGGAATCACAGTGGTTGTTTTCCTTGTGCAGCGTGTGGGGAGACCCTGCAGGACACAACAGGAAACTTTTCTGCACCTGGTTTCCCAAATGGCTACCCTTCTTACTCCCACTGTGTCTGGAGGATATCGGTCACGCCAGGGGAAAAGGTAGGTGTGAAACCACCTCAGGGAGTGACATAGCTTTCTTTGAGTTGGGTAAGGTGTGGGAGATTGTACTATTGTTAGTAGTAGTAAAAACAGCTGTTATGCTGTGAGCACCCACTGTGTGCCAGCCGCCGTGTGCTGTGCTAGCGTGCTTGACATTATTTCTGGACTTTCAACCAGTATCATACCAATGGAGGCCTAGAAGCAAAATGTCCATGTGAATGATAAATCAAGCTCACAGCTTGTAAAACAAAGTAAGCTCTATCCTTCTTCCTTGAGTAATACACCATCAGAATGCCTTGGAAGGCAAGGATCCAATTTAGAATTCCTTGACCCCTCAGAGTGTTGCTCTGGAAAGTAGCCATGTGGGGCAATTAGCCCCCAACCCACAGCTGGCTCCTCCTTCTCAGCCCCGCATTCCATCTCAGGAACACCAATAGCGAACCTCCAGCCTACTCTCCCACCTTGCAGAGAGCTAGTCCTCCAGTAGAAGTGGACTGGTTAGATGGGCTGTCTACCTCTGGGAGGGTAGATTCAGGGCACTGATCTCTGCATGCTCTGGAAGTGGGCTCAGGACCATTGGGACAGGAGCTCCAACATCCTGGGCACCTGGAGTGAGGTCTAGGAGCTATGCAAGCTCTGGGTGAGCACAATCCTTTGGGTCTGAAGATTCCATGATTCCCTGCAGATTCCCTCTGGAACTGAGCCAAGGTAGCTGCTTCTTTAGTCCTGGTCCAAGGGTGGTGTGTTCTCAACTCTACCGCAGGACGCATATCTTCACATCCATTATATGGGTTAGGAATTTGAGGCTCAGACATTCAAAAAATTGCCAAAATTCACAGTAAAATATAGAACTGGGACCTGGGGCTGCCGCACTCCTAAAATGTGTGTGCGTGCGTGCGTGTGTGTGTATGTGTGTGTGTGTGTGTTTTCACACCTCCCTTCAAATCCAAGGGTTCTTCAGACTAGACGCTGCTGTCTTTGAGATGCCCCCTCTATCCCTTGGGTGAGGCTTCCTACAGTCATCCCTGCCATGGCTTGTCTCACAATATCATGACTGCTGGTTTATTTGGCTGACCCTAAACTCATTGAGGACAGGGACTGTTCCCCCCTAGATCTCCAGTATCCAACATAGCCCATGGCACATAGTCACACAAAAAGTGTTTGTTGAATGGGCATGTGAATGGACAAGTGGCCAAGTGAAAAACCTGCAGCTGGGGGACCATGGGGGTGATGGATTTTTGGGTGCCTGTAGTCAACCGTCAGGTATTCCTAATTCATAACTGTTAAAAATTTACATGTTTTCTATGGTCTGGGTAGTAGTCAGCATATTATATGGATTATCTCTTTTAATCCTCAGAACTTCATGTGATAGGTGCTATTAGCACATTAATTTTTCAGGTAAGGAAACGGAATTGCCTAAGGCTACTCAGTGTATTGCAAAGTTGGGATCTGAACCCAGGTGAAAACCTGGATGCTTAGCCATCAATCCCATGTTATTTCACAAAGGGGTCAGGCTAATAGGCATTGAACATGCATTCACAACCACATGGTCATGTATGCATGTGGTAACACACAACACCCACATGCAACTCTTCCTCTGGGTCGAAGCATTTATGACAGCATGGCTGTCATCTTGAGCCTGAGGAACTCCAGGCTTGTCTTCCTTGGGGGCAGCTGCTATCTCTGTGCCTGCTGGAGGCATTAATGAGAGGGAGGCAGGAAGAAGGAGGAGGAAGAGGAAGTGTTCTAGCAATCCCTAAATTGTTGAATTGCCCCACATGGCAGAGGCTATGTGATATGTTTGAACTGCGTAAGATTCACCAAACCTTAATTATTATTGCTAACTGGGGGTCAGGGAGAATATACATCATTGAAATTCCTATACCAATTATTTCCATTTCTGCTTCACCCAGCCTTCCCCAGAGCGGCTAGTAATTAGCAAACTTGATTGCTTCAAGTATCACCTTTTGTTTATCACCTCGTCTCCTATGGTCTTTATGGTTCCCTAACATATTTAAAATAATTAGCCTAAATAATTATCCCATTCATTTCGATCATGAATGTGTTACTAAGGAAGTTGTAATAACATTTTCTTTCTGAAAATTTGAAAAGCTAAAGAATTATCTTGCAACCAGCTAGTTAATATGACTGAGCCCTTCTGGCTGAATGTGAGCACTGTGGGAGATACAAAAGACATCTAATTTACAATCCCTATCTTCAAGAGATTTAGAGTTTTGTTAGGGTTCCCCACCCCTTACCTCTAGAGAGTCTGATTTCATTGAAGGAGGGGCATTTGCTTGGCCCAGTATTACTTTTTACACTTTTGAGGTGTTACTAATCCACAAGCAGGGTTGAGAACCACGGGTCTAGTTTGAAAGAAGAGTGACATCTCACACACACACGCGTACACACACACTGTACAACACAGGAGGTGAGCTGGCCTATTATTTTCTGTCCTCCCTCTTTGTTTCATAGGAGATCAGAGGGCTTTGTGGAAGAAGGTGCTGCTTGGCCTGAGACCTGAACATTGGTGTGATCGGCCCAAAGGAAGGGGTGGGCACACTCAATGCTAATTAAGACGGGGAGCCTGTGAAGAGCACTTAGTGTGTCGGTTTGTGGAGCACTAAGTGTACACTCAGTGTGGCTTGATTTGTTTAAATTGCATTTATTGAGTGCCTATTATGCATCAGACATAGCATGATACCCTCAATATACAGTTTCTCGTGCAGCCCATCAATAACCCAACGGTGTGCGTGTTGTTCCGCAGAGAAGGAAACTAAACATCCGAGCGGGCGAGTGAGTGGTAGTAAGAGCTCAGAGCCAGTAAGGGGTAGAGCTGAGAAATCCAGATCTGCCTGACTCTAAAAACACCTGCCCTGCAGTCACTAGAAGAGGGTGAGGAGGGGGTCCCAACGAGGGACCGTTCGGGCAGTCAGAGAAGGACTCGGGGTGGAGACAGAGGGCACTGGAGCTGGGCCTGGGGAAGCTTCCGTTAGCACGGGTCCCTCAGGATACATGGGGAAATAAGGTCACATGGGATGGATGCTGGAGGCTCTGGAAGGTAAGCAGAGAGTTTAATTTGTGAGATAGGGGCAGGGGGAGCCACTGAAGTTTTCTGAGCATAGGAGGGGTTTGACGAACATGAGATGGAAGTGCAAGATTGATCTAGGAGCCCTAGTGCACAGAAGGGGCAAGGGCATGGCAGGGAGGAGTTCAGGAATCATCTCAGCAGGAACAATGCAGACAGGGCTGCTGAAGGGGCAGCCAGACTGGTTTGCAGCAGGGGACACAGACATCTTAAGGGAAGGAAATCTGTCAGCATTGGGGATAAACAATAGGGGCGAAGTAGAGATGACAGCAAGGGGCTGCACCCCGGTGACTGGTGTCACCTGCATATAGGGAAGCTGGAAGGGAAATGCTGCTGTGTTGAGGAGCCCTCACAGTCACTGGGGAGCAGGGAGGACAGGAGCCAGCCAGAGAGCAGCAGAGAGAGGATAGGTGTGCTGAAGCCCAGAAAGAGGAGGTTCAAAGCAGAGGAGCCATGAAGAACGGGACAAACGAGTAACAGTCCTTTCGATCTGGCTGGGAAGACACCAGAACCTTCCAGCCTGAGGCTTTGCTTAGAGGCAGAGGGACCTGGGGCTGCCTGAATGCAGAAGGAAGTGGCCAGTGGACAGGGGAGAGAGATGAGCTGGCTCAGGGCAGGGGCCCTGAATGGGATAAGGCCCAGGGTCAGAGCTGCAGTGGCCAGGCAGGGCTGCCTTCAGTGGGCCCCTGGTGAGTGAAGAGAGCGGAGAAAGGATGAAGCAGAGACATGCCGAGCATGGCAGACATGGCGTGGGCACCCTTCATGGCAGGGCTTGATGGGCGGGATGAAGGAGGGATGCCCGAACTCTGCTCTGGGCCATCTGCCAGGGATGCCCCAAGCTGAAGGGTAGCAGGTTTGTGGGAGCAGTACCTGTGTGCAAAGTCCACAGGGTCACCCAGCCCCCTCCACGGTTTATGGGCAGGGGCATCTACTGAATGGCCTCATTCCTTCCTAGTCCATCTGAACCCCCAGCTTCCCAGCCTTCACTCCTCTTCACCCCCCTGCCTCCCCATTCCAGACACACACAGCACAACCTACACGGTTCCCCAGACTCTCCTTGCCCAAGCTCATGTCAGTCCCTCTCACCAAAACGCCCTCTTGCCCTGTGTCTCTGCCCACTGGGCCCCTGTTCCCCTGAGGTTAAATGCTATCTCTTCTGAGAAGCCTTCCTCAGTATCCTGCAGCATCTATTTCCCCCTCCTTGGGGCTGCAGGATTCCCTTCCTGTGCAGCCCCCTCTTTCCAGCATTTATTCGAGTGTTCTAACTGGCCTGACACATCTGTGTTCTCTGAGCTCCCTAAAGGCAAGAACCTTATCTTGCTGATCTTTCTCAACTGGCCAACACAGATGGGCACATGGTAGGTGGTCAACTAACAGTGGTGAGGTGAATGAATGCATGAATGAATGAATGAACAGATTAACTATGGGAAGGCTGTTGGAAACACCACGTCTCAGAGCAGTGAGGTCATGGCCGAGGGGACACTGATCACCGTGGTGCTCAGATGCACTCAGGCTAACCCCAGGCCCTTTGGAATGATTGATGATGTTATAAGATCTTTTCGTATCTCTGAACTTCACTGACCCCTTACCTCCTTCTAAATCCCCAGGCTCAATGCATCCCAGCCCATCTTCTTAATGCATCCTGTTTTCTATAAACCACCTAGTGACTTCAAAAGCTCAAGTTATTCCCCAGACAGAACCAGAGGACCCATCTCCTCTGTTTACTCCCCATCCTGCTTAAGGTTTATTATTTAATGTCACAAGGTTTCCTGTGAGCATGTCTTTGCGAGGACGCTCCTACTGTGGCCTGAGAGCTCTGTATGCTAAGAGGTAATGTGAGAACACAAGCATGCAAGATGTGTCTTCAAAACTCCTCGGGCTCTGCTGCCAAAACTCACTTTACGGTCACTCATTACAGATCGTCCTCAACTTCACATCCATGGATTTGTTTAAAAGCCGCCTGTGCTGGTACGACTATGTGGAGGTCCGGGATGGTTACTGGAGAAAAGCCCCCCTCTTGGGTGAGTTGACTTGCGAAAGCCTTGAGAGAGGGGCGATGAGCCGTTCTGTGTGATGCCGTTAATGCATGGAAGGGCCCGTCCTGACAGCCGTCACAGGAAGCTCTCAAGGGCCAGTGTCATTGTAAAACTCCAAACACTCCATTTGGCAACACATGTTAAAAGCTTTTAAGACGGAGACTGCCCTTCAACCCAGTAATTCTGCTTCTTGGAATGTATCCTAAGGAACCAATTAAGGAAGTGTGCAAAGTTCTAGCTATGGGGATGTTCACTGGAGCAGGGAAAATGGAAAACGGTTTAAATGTTCAACAGTAGGGGTTCGCTGAAAAAATTGGGATACATCTTTCCAGGGGAAAACTGTCTGGCCACTAAAAATAAAGTTGGAGGTGACTACTTATTGATACAGAAAGGTGTTCCTGTACGTTGTCACGCAAAAAGGTGTTACAAAATAGAACATGCAGTTGAATTCCATTTTAATAAAAATACATGTATACGCGTAGTTTGCAGGCTTTGCAAACTCAGAGGCCCTCAGACATAGGGCATACATGAAGGCAATGGGGTTGTCGTAATAAACAGAGGAGGGGTGGGGAGTGTGGCAAAGTGAACAGTGACTGTCCTGACCAGAATTACTCTAAACAAAATTACTTAAAACGTATACAGGTTGGATTCAACTGGAAGAAACCACTTTGTGATCTACAGTATAAATATCAAGTAGAATTATAAACATAAATAAATAACATATAGTGGTTATTTCAGGATGATGGAGTATTTTTTTAAAAAATTTATTCTGGGGGCACCTGGGTGGCTCAGTCGGTTAGATGTCCAATTCTTGATTTTGGCTCAGGTCATGATCTCAGAGTCAGGAGATCGAGCCCTATGTCAGGCTCTGCTCTAGGGATGGAGTCTGCTCAAGAATTCTCCTTCTCCCTCTGCACCTCCCCCCCCCAAATGCTCTCTCTCTCTCTTAAAAATTTTTTTATTCCGTTTTTCTTGGTTTAGCTATATTTTCTAATTTTTCTACAATAAGCATGGACCCTTTCTGGGAGATGCCCAGTGCATGAACTCATATGTGAAAAGGCAGCTTGGACCCTTCAGTGAGAGGCACTGGGCCGGTGGCATAAGGAGAAAAGTCAGTTCATTCGGAATTGGTCACCAGAAGAGTGATTTCCCGTGGGTGACCCAAAAAGATGAATGTATAGAGAACCAATGGCACGGTGTCCTGGGAACGGACACAGGGACTCCTTTGGCTCAGGAATAGCAATGGTGGAGCCAGAGAGGAATGCAGATTTACGAGGAGCCCGATGGAAGGGTTTTGGCTGATAGTGGATTGTCCTCATTTTTAGAGCAGTAGTAGTCTGGGCTTCCAGCTTCACCAGTCCAAGTCCTCAGTGAGATCTTTGTCCCTGGCATATCCTCATATGGGCAGAAAAGCCACACCGGTTATGCTGTGACTAGCCGGCCTGGGAGTGAGCTGCCGTCTCGGGACAGCAGACTAGAGATGGAAACAGGAGAGGGAGAGAGTTAAGCTGGGGGGTTCCATGGCCAGACCGAGCCTGACTTCAAGTCAGATTCCGGGTAGGTCAGAAGAGATAGGGATGGAGGGTCTGGCTGAACCTGAGGGGGCCTGGCAGATATTAAGCTCTGTATGGCCACGGGTCTCAGCCAGGTCAGCTTTCATTGGGAATAGCACATAAGCCCCTTCTGTCCAGAGGACCGTGAGTTTAAATTCCTAGAGGTACAAACGGCTAGGAATTTGTGTCCACTCACGCTCAGGAAAGCAGCCATAGCAGGCTGTGAGTGGGGTACCAGCTTACCACCATCATCAGTGGGGTAGTTTGCCGTCCTGGTCAGTAAGCCAAGCACAGACAGGAGCATGTATGCTGTAGGACAAATGGGTTTGGTTACCTGATGGCGAGGTGGAGGCTGCCTGCCCTGGATTTCTGCTTCCTGTCTCATGTGGGCAGACACAGTGCATGCTAGGAGCCAGAAGGAGGCATGGCTTTAGGGGTAGTACTGGTTGGGTGTGGCAGACAGACTGAGGGCTGTATTCCTGAGACTGGCTGGACATCAGCATCTGCCGGGAAGATTTCTCTAAATACAAATCCCGGGGAGACTACCGAATCAGAATCCCCGTGAGCCGGGTCAGGGAATGAGCCTGCTTATTGGTAAATGTATGTGCATGGGTACCCGTTTAGCACCATATACGTAGAAGGGGGACCGTAGGGTGCTCATCAAACAACTGAAGCTGGTTACCGCTGAGAAAGGGAGCACAGAGGTGGTGGGCAGCTGGGTAGTTTGGTTTGTATGCTTCTGGATTGTTCTACATCTTTTATAAGGCATTCAGGTAGTATTTTATAATTAAACTAATACAAGGGGCTGTGTGGGAGGAGTTTCAATGACAACGTGCAATCATGGACCCCTCGACCTGGCAGGGGTCTTAAAGTCACCAGGAGAACACAGTCTCCAAGAGTGGACCAACTCGCTCTGTCCACATAGCCAGCCAGTGGCTGAGATCAGACCAGAACTCAGATGTCCTGGTCGTGGGGAGTGGAGACTGCTGCATCTGAGAAGGGTATCCTGGTAGGACTGTCAGATAAAATGCATGATTCACTGTTTTTCTGAAATTCAAATGTAACTGGCCTTCCTGTATTTCTGTTTGTGAAATCTGGCAACCCCAACTGCCCCCCGAGGAATGTGGTCGACTCAAAGGGCTCAGGGGAAGGAAGCTCTCGGTAACTGAAGTTCCCCAGAGAGGGCCGAGACACACTTCTGAGAGTGGGCACAGCCAGAGGCATTTCCAGTGATTCCCTTTTCCTGAACTTGAAACAAGAATTTTCTCACTGCAGATCCTGTGTCTCTGGCTATACTTTCATCAATGAGATGTTGTTGTCAGTGATGGTTTGTTTTGTGTGGGTTTTGTGTGGTTTTTTTTTTGGGGGGGGGGACTCATATTTTACACACTTTTGCAGTGTGTGTGTGTGTGTGTGTGTGTGTGTGCTGATGAGTGTGCCGCAGCCAAGGCATGGCCCAGTGCCTGTAACCGTCATTCTTTGTTTGCGGGAATTCTCCTTTGCCAACTATTTGGCCCTGCTCTGATGTTTCCAAATGCAGTTGTTAGTGCACTTTTGTGTTTGGAACAAGTGCATTGTGTGGGCCGAGCTGGTCCCTGGGAGGGGTCAGTGCCATGAAATCTGCTGGGAGGAGGCAGGTCAATGCCCCTTTGGCAGGAGGGAGAGCGGATTAGGGCGGATTGTGAAAGTATGCATCTTGCTCTGAAAAACTGTGCATTGCATATTTTCCCAGGGCAGTGTGTGAAAATCCAGGCATAATGGACGCATAACTTTTTATGAATGAACCCTTTATGACTCCCCGTGGAGCCTACTTGTAGTGTCCTCATCTGCATTTCCTCTTCTTGATATCCTTATTAAGCTCCTCCTCCAACGCCAGAAACCCGCTTCAGTTTAGGGATTTGCCACCTTTTCTCTAGTCCAGTTTCTGCCCAGCCTGTTTGTTTTCTTGGAAGGGGGCTGTTCGGGACCCACTTCTTCACAAAGTGATTAAAGAGAAATGTAAGTAGAATGAGAATAGTTCACAACTGGTTACAGGTATCGAATTGGTTTTTCAGTTTTAGGGGTCACTCATGAGACTACGCCTGAAGTGGGGAGGAAAGGGGTGCCACATAGAGAATTTACCAGTAATCTTAAATACTGTCGTGTTCATTGGATTCCCCTCCCTTATTTCTGCTGGAGGAATTACTTGAACAATGCACTTTTGTATGCAGAACTGTCTTTGAGCATTCTGTACCGCAATGCACACAAAAGCCCCTCTCCCCGCTTTCCCTGAAGTGGGGAGGGAAGTTCAGAAAGGCCAGGCTGGCCAATCAGTGTCGCGTGGCCCCACTACTGGGGCTCCCTTGGCAGGGGCAATCTCCCAAATGAGCAGAAATGATAGCGGGAGTCAAACAGCCAAGGCTGGCATCGCCGCAAGCTCTCTGTATGGTTGGAGGCTTTGATCTTCATTCCTAAGTGTCCGTATCCAGTCTGGGAACGATGTGTACATTCCCAGAGAGCACATTTCATGTCTATTCATCTGAAAGTGGACCGTGTCCAGAATCACACCTTAAACAGAGAAGTTCCTTCTGATGGTGGTGGCCGTGGTGATGAAGTAGGAGGTGACATTGTTGATGAAGGTCAAGATCCCAGACTGCCATGGTTCAAATCCTGCTTCACTTACAACTTTGAGTGTAACTCAAGGTGAAGGTAACTCAACCCAAATTCTTCAATCCTCGGTGTTCTCATAACCTCGATTACTAATAGTTCCTAATCCAGGGGTAGCAGGATGCAGTCAGATAATCTATGTAGGGTGCTCAGGACAGTGTCATGCTCACTAACAAAGGGCTTTTGTTAGAACCATTATGGTGGAGATGAGAGTGTTGAGAAAACAGGGGACAAAGTAGAGGGTTTTAGGTAAGAATTACACGGTAATTGGGGGAGAGAAGTTACTTAGAAATCATCTGTAATTTATGCTACCAAGTCTGGCTTTGCAGGAATTCCTCCCTCCCCCAGAGTTGTGAGCAGACCGGGGTTGTCCTGTGGCCCCGCGGTAGGTGGTTCTTCTCATCCAGTTGGGTCCTTAGGCAGCAAGGCAGGCATGGGAAGGCCCTCCGTTTTTTGGCAACAGTCTCCAGTGGCTGTGACAGCTGGGGTTTTACAAGAAATTTGGACTTGAAACTCGGTTCGGCTAAGAAGGAATTCTTTTTGTGATCCCACGTTGCTGACCCGCTGTTCAGCAGCCTTGTCTCCTCACTGGTAAGCAGTACTTCCCCATGCTTACGTGTTGTTTGCCAAGAATTAATTGACACTAATTGGCCATGCCAGAGTAACCATTACTGAAAATTTATAGGCTTCTGATGGATTGTGCCTTGCCAAATTCCTGGCAGAAGTTTCAGTTCATCTCACTTAATGTTAAGCTCACCAAATCCAAAAAGCTGCAGGTGGCCAGAATCGGAAGGAAGCAGAAGGAAATCAGCAGCTTCTACTCCACGTCTCCCCAAAGAATGTATCCACAGTTGGCCATCAGGACATGTCCACAGTGGCCCTTATTCCTCTCCGAACCTCACTCCCCCCATTTCTCAGAAGGGAAAGGAGAATTATAACTTCAAGTAGTGTTGGATAAGGGAGTGCCCACTAAATATCTGTTGAGCAGACATAAAAAATATTGAGATATAATTCACATATAATACAACTCACCGTTTAAAGTATTCAAGTCAATGATTTTTAGTATGTTCACGGAGTTGTGCGGCCAACCATCACCATAATCAATTTTAGAGCATCTTCATCACCCCAAAAGAAAACCTATACTCATTAACAGTCACTCCCTGTTTCCCCAATATTAAGTGGACTTTTGAGTGACTCATGTAGTCAGTGCTTGAGAGAACTATAACTTCCAGTCCAAATAGACCTTGACTGGTCTGTGTTGTGAACTGATCAGTACAACTCAGCTCATGTCCCATCCCATCCCCATTCCTATCCTGCCGCAGCTGCCATCTTTAGACAGCATTAGGAATTGTGGGGTCAGGGGTTACCACACACTGGGAAGGTGTGGCCTTCCGCCTCTTCCTCTGTAGAAGATCCAAATTTCAGACTTGGACCCAAGTGTCTGAGGAATACACATTTGTTTGTATTTTCTCAATAACAGAATTTCAGCAGCAATTATGAGCCCCCTTCTGTCAGGTAGCGTGAAGTTAACTTCAGTCAGATTGTGTTTTCTTCCCTCAAGGTGGGGGTCCGATAAGGGATATACTTTGTGCCAAGGCATGGTGGCAGGGGAGGCATCCATATTGCTATCCACGCTGGCCTTGCTGGGTGTCCTCATACCTGGTCTCCAGCCCTCTGCCCGAGCAAAGAATCCTAAGTGGCTGCTGTGCCTCCTCCTTCTCTCAACTCTAGGCCAGGTCAGGTCGGTGCCAAGTCCACATCTCCTTAGAAGACATTCAGTGGGTCATGTCCTATGGCTCCCCACATCCTCTGGACTATGGGAAAGTCCCCTCCATACCCCCTTTGGCTGAAGAAATCTGCATGCCGGTCTCCAGCCTAATGTCTGGATGAACTATGTCGATGAACTGGGTCAGAACTTATTCGGACCCCAGGTGGGGCATGGGGGTGTAAGGTCATGTTGCCCCTCCAGGCTCTGCAGGGATGGGGGCACAGTTCTGTTCTTCTCCCAGATCCTTTCTGGTTTTATTTGTTTTTATTATTTTTTAAAGATTTTATTTAAATTCAAGTTAGTTAACATATATTATTAGTTTTAGGAGTAGAATTTAGTGATTCATCGGTTGCATATAACACGCAGTGCTCACCCAACAAGTGCCCTTCTTAATGCCCATCACCCATTTACCCCCATACCCTCACCCACCTCCCCTCAGCTTGTTCCCTATAGTTAAGAGTCTCTTATGGTTTGCCTCCCTCTCTGTTTTTATCTTATTTTATTTTTCTTTCCCTTCCCCTATGTTCATCTGTTTTGTTTCTTAAGTTCCACATGTGAGTGAAATCATATGGTATTTGTCTTCTCTGACTGACTTATTTTGCTTAGCATAATATCCTGTAGTTCCCTCCACATCATTGCAAGTGGAAGATTTCATTCTTTTTGATGGCTGTGTAATATTCCATCATATATACCACATCTTCTTTATCCATTCCTCTGTCAGTGGACGTATGGGCTCTTTCCATAGTTTGGCTATTGTGGACATTGCTGCTAAAAACATTGGGTTGCAGGTGCCCCTTCAAATCATTATTTTTGTATCCTTTGGATAAATATCTAGTAGCACAATTGCTGGATTGTGGGTAGTTCTATTATTAACTTTTTGAGAAACCTCCATACTATTTTCCAGAGTGCACCAGCTTGCATTCCCACCAACAGTGCAAGACAGTTCCCCTTTCTCGGCATCCCTGCCAACATCTGTTGTTCCCTGACTTGTTAACTTCAGCCATTCTAACTGGTGTGAGGTGGTATCTCATTGTGGTTTTGATTTGTATTTCCCTGATGATGAGTGATGTGGAGCATTTTTTCATGTATCTGTTGGCTATTTGTATGTCTTCTTTGGAGAAATGTCTGTTCATGTCTTCTGACCATTTCTGGATTATTTGTTTTTTGGGTGTTGAGTTTGATAAGTTCTTTTTAGATCTTGGATACTAGCCCTTTATCAGATATGTCATTTGCAAATATCTTCTCCCATTCCATAGGCTGCCTTTTAGTTTTATTGATTTTTTTCTTTTGCTGTGCAGAAGCTTTTTAAATTGATGAAGTCGAGTAGTCCATTTTTGCTTTTGTGTCCTCCCAGATCCTTAAATTCACTTGCGGTCTCTACCATCTTTTTCCATCAAGGGTCTTAACTCAGGGTGGGAAAGGTATGGGGTCCTTCTAGAAGGTCCATGGTCCCCTCTCTAATCCTCTCTCTTCCTAGGTCCCTCACTCATCTGTCCTAGCAATCTTTCTAAAACTATAAGGGTGAAAATGGAAAAATGTGCGCTTACTCATTGAGTGTTCTTCCAAACCTTTGTAATTGTGACTAGGCTTGTGGAATTCAAAAGCCTAGAAGATTTGATTTTGTATGTGTCATATGTTCTCTGGCATCCCTTTTCTGAGGCAAGGAAAGCAGAATGTCTTCCCAACGGCATGCTGCCCCCAAAAGAAGGGCATGTATGTAATAGGAGGTAGCGAGGGAGGCAACATTCACGGCTGTCTCAGACCGTTACCGCCACACCTGCAGCACCTGTACCAGACCCACTTGGCAGAGGAGGGGGCGCCCAAGCTAAACTCCGGGTACCTTGATTGACTGGCGTCTGGAACCCTCTTGAAGTCGGCCTGGAGGAGACACCTAGGCGGTGTGACTGCTTCCTTCCGTCCTGTGTCCGGCCTGCGCTGCAGGGTGNNNCGCCGCAGTTAAGGTTACCGCCCGCCCGGAGCCACACGGGGAACGCCGCTCCCTGTCTGTCTGTAATGAGCTGCTTCTTGCCGTCTGCCGGCAGCCTCACCCATCTTCTCCACTTCCCAGGTCGGTTTTGCGGTGATCACGTCCCGGAGCCCCTCACCTCCACGGACAGCCGGCTCTGGGTGGAGTTCCGCAGCAGCAGCAGCATCTTGGGCAAGGGTTTCTTCGCGGTGTACGAAGGTTTGTTCACGGGAGAGAAGCCCCCTGGGGAGCTCCGGATGTGCTCTGACCTTCACATGCAGCCACTGGCCCTCTTGCACCCAGGCTCGTGTGGCAGCTGCCAGAGCCAGGAGGGTCAGGGCAGCCACCACAGGGGCTGGGCGGAGACGTCCCCCTGGTCCCCTTCCTCCACGCTCTGGAAGCGGAGAGGCCAGCTGTGCCTCCTTCAGGACAGGTGTCGTTTACCTGTCACCATTCTGCTGAACTCTGTTCCAGTGCAGCTGGGGGCCTGTCCGGGGTAGAGAGCCCTGAGCGCATGAAAGCAGCCTCCAAATAGCTGTGGGAGCTCGAGCAAAGGACCTAACCCTCTGGGCCTCTGTTTGTTTCACTGATGAAAAGAGGACTGTGGGCAATATCAGGATATGTACAACCACAGTTCTTGAAAGGGTCTCCAAGGCCACCATTGGTGGTTGAGTTGAGGAAACAAATAGGTCTGGGCACTAGGCAGCTGACCCCAGGGCATTTCTGCTAAAGTTTGTTCCACATATTGGGTAAATTGTAATTTTGAAGAGGCCAAGGTTTTGTTTTTATAAAACACATAACACGTGTATGCATGTGTGTATGTGTGTGCACGCACATGCGCACGCGTGCGTCCCTCTGTACCAGCGGTCCCCTACCCTCTACTTTAGAATCACTTGGGGAACTCAAACATCGCTGCTACTTGGAGCTCCGCCAGGCCCCCTGGCATCAGAACTTCTAGGGATGTGGCCCCTGCTTCCACATCTCAAAACATTCCCCAGGTGATCGTGATGCACAGGAAAGGTGGAGAACCACTGCCTTACCTGGCTGTTCTGTTTATATGAAAAAATCCAGAGTTGGAAACAAATGACTTGTGCCTTTCTGGAGGCACAGTCTCGGTTGGATGGAGATGAAAATGTTGCCATGTGGAGCCACCTAGTGGTGTTAAGTGTGGCCATTCATTTCCTTCCTAAGGTCTGACCAGGGACCCCATTCCTCCTCTCCTGGCTCTCTTTCTAAAGCTACGTGTGGGGGAGACATTAACAAAGATGCTGGTCAGATTCAATCTCCCAACTACCCAGATGACTACAGACCTTCCAAGGAATGTGTGTGGAGGATTACGGTTTCGGAAGGGTTTCACGTGGGGCTTACCTTCCAAGCTTTTGAGGTGAGTACTGCTCAGGTTTTCTTCCTGAGGATGAAGTGAATGTCAATGTCTACTGGACACTCTGTGCTCCATAAAGATGGGTTTCCATTTTGTGGATTGCAAACGGAACCTAAGAGACCATTGCAAGCTCACGATGCCTTGTACCTGGACATTGGGCATCAAAATCTTTGCAAACTCTGAAATCGCATCCATCCCCTTTCTGATGGCTGCCAGGGGGAACTGAAAGCCTAGGATGGGATCCCAGGAAGTTGTGTAGAACCGTTCTTCCCCGTGTGTCATCTCTTAGTCTGCACAGTTTTGTTCTCCCTGGGCTTCCATAAGTAGGGACAGCTTCCAGAGCCCAGGACACACTTGGGTCCTTCTGCCTTCTGGTTAGATTTTTGAGAATGTTATTTAAGTTCAATTCTTACATTAAAAAACAAAAGCCTTAAAGCCAGACTATCTGTCATCTTCCACGTTGCCTTTGTTTCTCTGTTTAGATCGAAAGGCATGACAGCTGCGCATACGACTACCTGGAAATCCGCGACGGCCCCACTGAAGAGAGCACCCTAATTGGCCATTTTTGTGGCTACGAGAAGCCAGAAGATGTGAAATCGAGCTCCAACAGAATGTGGATGAAGTTTGTGTCCGATGGCTCTATCAATAAAGCGGGCTTTGCAGCCAATTTTTTCAAGGGTATGAATTAGCAGTTTGTTTCCATTTTTAGTCACAGGAAGAGGGATTGCCCCCCTGGCTTAAAAATCACAAAACCCATATGGAACCTTTGCAGCAAACAAGGCTCCCTGCGGGGAGAAGGCAGTGACCCATTTTCGAGCTGCCTCTAACCGAGTTCACCACTGACTCGGGAGCAGCCACGGCCTGGGCTGCTTCATGGCAGAAAGTTCTGCCGCTGCACTTGGAAACTAGATTTAATAAGTTTACCAGATCAGCTTAGTAAACCTCACGGAAACTGAGCGTTGATAATAAATATTCGTGAAGTCACTCTCATTAATTGAGCACCTACTGTGTGTCAGGAACTGTGCAAGGTACTTGGTGGACATGATGTCACTTAATTCCCAAAATTGCCCTTCGAGCTGGGTTTGGATCATGTTTGATTAGGGTTGAGGAGGGTTGCTTGGAGGTCACTCAGGTAGTTAAGTGGCAGATCAAGAATCCAAGTGCAGTCTGACTCCTAAGCCCAAACTCTTTCTACAGTGTTGCCTTGCATTCCCTGATGTGGGCCAGAGAGGCAGCGTCCCTCTTCAGCTGCTGACGCACCACCCCCTCCCCGGCCTACAGGTCTCCCCCCGAGTGGGTGGGGGCGGGGAGGAGAGTGAGGGGGTGCTCAGGGAACAAGCTTCCGTGTGGTCTTGGGGACCTGCTGTGTTGCAGAGTCTTGATGAAAGCTACTCAGAGTGACATGGGAAGCCCAGCATTCCCGGCCCCAGCAGAAGGGGCTTCTCAGGTCTTCCTTCCTGCTGTCAGGGCCCCGGAAGCCCCTCAGACCACACTGTAAAGGGAGGCCTGGATATTCCCCAGCTCATCACATTGTGATCGGGCGCCCGGCGATGTCAGCAGCCACTGAAGGGTGTTACCTAATCCACATCAGAGGTCTTTTGGTCAGTGGCACCACTCATGTCCAGGAGGAAGCCGCTTTCCCCTCCCTCCCTCCTCTCCAAGGACTCCTGGCTGTGCCAGTCCAGAAATCCTGGTCCCTCTCTTACTCCCGCTCTCGGCATCTGCCCCCTCTTTAGCCCTTTCTCCCAGGTTCTATGTAAGTGCATGGCTGTCAGAGGAACCCATTTCAAGCCATGTGAGCCTAAGCACGCAGATCTTTGTCTTTACTGAAACTTCAGGTTTCCTCTCTGTAAAACGAGGGGAAGGAATCTGCCCATTTTACCTAACCCGTTGTGAAGCCCACCAAATGATGGCTGTGGAGACACTTTATAAGCTGAAAAGTGCCTCACAGATATGTGGGATTCTTCTTCTTTTGTCTCGAGGCCTCTGGAAGAGTGAAGCCCAAGCAGAAACAGACCAAGAATCAAAATGCTGTGGATAATCAGGGAAAAAAATGGAGTCAGTTCTTTCCCCAGCAAAAAAGCCAGGCTGTAGGCAAATGTATTTCCAACGCAGGTGAGCTTGTGGTTGAGAAGCCCGGAAATTCACAGTCTGCGCCCCACCTGGCCCAGACCACGTGTGACATAGCAGCGACACTCGCTGGGTGGCCTTAAGCAAGTGACACAACCTCTCTGAACCCCAAATGGTCCACTTCTAGAAATGACATACGAGGCTATTGCGGAGCTGTCAGGAGAAAATGAAACGGTGTGAGCGAATGCACATCGTATAATGTCAGTCCCGTGAGCTGTCTGCTGAAGGAGGCTCTGAAGTGGTTATTGTTACCTCTGGCAGAAGAGAAGTGGCGATCTCTTCTTGCTGTCGCCATGTATCAGTTTCTTGGGGCTGCCGTAGCAAATTACCACAAACGTGGAGGCTTAGACCAACGCTTTATCATCTTCCAGTTCTGGAGGTCAGAATTCCTTGCACTTTCCTGCGTCTCGAGGAGGCCCCCGCATTTCTTGGCTCGGGTGCCCCTCCATCTTCAAGCCAGCGCTGGCCAGTTGAGTCTTTGCCATCGCGCAGTCTTTGCTGCGTCACGCACCCCTGCGTCCAGGGCCGCGCCTCTTTCTCTGCCCCTGCCTGTCCTCTTCCCTCTTTCAGACATAAGGCCCCGTGCGGTGAATCGGGCCCACCCACAGAACCCAGGATAATCTCCTATTTCAAGATCCTTAATTTAATCGCATTTGCAAAGTCCTTTTTGCCAAGTAAGCTAACCCATTCGCAGGTTCCAAGGACCAGGACGTGGACGGCTTCAGGAGGCCTGATTTTGCTTAATCATGACTTAATCATGTCACAAATGATTAGAAGGATTTATTCTAATTCTGTCCTCCTCCTCTGACTTCCACCCTCCGCTCTGTAAATTAGGTGTTGGGGAGGTAGTAATCCGTAGCACCAACCCACCCACACCTCATTCCTGGTGCTGCGGCTAATTGGTGATGCATGGTTTTGAGAGACCGACTAAAGCTGGAGATTAGGGTCACCAGATTTAAAAAAAAAGGGGGAGGATGCCCAGTTAAATTTGAATTTAAGATGAAGAATGATCTTTTAGTATAAGCATGTCCCAAATATTGCACACGTTGCTAAGACATAAGAAATGTTCATCTTAAATTCAGAGTTAGTTGAGCTCCCCGCATGTTTTTGCAGCAACCATACTGGTGAGGCCAGGCGAGGCCGCGGACAGGCGGGCATCCCTCTGTGAGGCGGCGCTGGCGTGTAAGGCACCGAGCCAGCTTGCTCTGGGTCCCCACGATAGCCAGCTGCGTTTGCGGGTTGGAAGATACCATCTTCTCCCTCTGCCACAGGCAGCATTCATTCAGCAGTGATCAAGCCATGTGTCAGGTGCTGTGCTCAGGGCTGGGGACACAGAGGAAACCACAGGCGTCCTCAAGAGCCCAGGCTGGCGAACGAGGACTACAGGCAAATGGGCGGTGGCCCGGCCACAGACGTGCGGGCCTCGGAGGTACTCAGCCTGGGGGTGGGGCCACTGTGCCCAGACTCACACTTCAAGGGCATTTCAGTTCTCAGCTTGCAAACATCTCTTTAGATGCCCATGAAGGTGTTAACTGAGGCCCTTCTACACTAACTTAATGCACGGGCCCTGCTTGATGTCTCTTTCATGTCAGTGAGCTTGACCCTGAATCCTAAAAGAGGAACCAGGACTGGTGGAAGCCTCGGGGGACCTCTTAGAGGGGAGACAAAGGACTCTAGTGAGTGTGCCAGAAACCGCGTGAGCGATCTCACTTTCTCCTCAGAACAGCCCCGTGGTGGGCATTAGTATTACCCATCCCTTTCACAGTTGAGGAAATGGAAGCTCTCAGGGGGCGGAGTGGGAACAGTCCCAGGATCTGCAGGCCCCACAGCGCCTTCTTCCCGCTGCAGAGACACAGGAGTCACAGGCAAGTCAAGCGAGGGGGGTTGACTTTCTCATTAGTGTTTGTGATTTGATTCTGACACTTGTCACCTTTCTGCCCTCCGGATACCACGGGAACCTGGGGGAAAGGGCCTTGGATGTGGCATCCGAGCTTTGGATTTTCGTCCTGCCTTCCTCCCTCACAGGTGTCTGCTCTCAGGCAGGTCAGTTTTCCTTTCCGAGACTGGGTCGTACCTGCTTTGTTCTCCCTGTACTCCCAGCGCCTGGCCCGCACCGGGCCCCATAAGTCCTCCTGGGCCGGAGATGAGTAAATGAGGCTCAGGTTCCTCACTTGTGGGCTGGGCTTCCTGCTGCTTTCTCTGCCTCCTTTTCGGGGTTCCCAGGAGGAAGAATGAGGCGAGACCACAGTCTAGAGCAGTGCTGTCCAACAGAAATAGGAGGCAGGTCACAAAGGTGAGCCACCTATGTAATTTTAAACTGTCTGGCAGCCACCTTATCCCCTTCCCAAAAAAGAAACAGGTGGAATTATTTGAATATATCTTATTTAACCCAATATAATGTACCATCACAGGCAATATTGTCATTTTAATAGTAATTAATATACACCACATTAGTGGCATACTTTATGGGGTTTTTTTTATTCTAAGTCTTGGATATCCAGTGTCTTTCTACACTCACAGCACACCTGAATTCAGACTAGCTACATTTCAAGTGTTTAACAGCCACACGGGTTGCTGGAGACCACGTTGGTCAGTGCAGACCTTGGGACTGGACACAGCCAGCTTCCTCTGCCCAGCCTCTTTCGAGAAACGCCATCAGTAGGCTGTCCTGGGAACACACAGTGCCCAGTGCGTGTGTCAGGACTTCTCCAGTGAAAGAAACTGGAAGGTGAACTACAAAGTCCATCACAAGAGTTGGACCAAGCCAAAGAAACTCTTGCCTTGGTGCCAGTTGGCAGGAGGCCCTGCCCAGAGCCCAGCTGGCGCATGGCACTGACCAAGGTGCCAACTGGCTTCTGCATCCCTCTCCCGGTGCCAGATGGCGGTCTCCCTCAGAGCCCTCAGGCCTGGCAGCAGGCAGAGCTCATCTCCACTTACTTCAGGAGATGGCAGCATTGAGGGTTGGCCATTTGGGTCTCACACTCCTCACATAAGAAATATGGTTCCCCCCTTGACCCCTTCAATCCTCTTTCCCAGTGCCCATGGACCACCGTGGGGTGTTGATAAGAGGGACTGGCTTCCCTCAGGTGTTTCTGCCAAAGCTTAGGGATGTGCTCTACCTTCTCATTCCTTAACTCTCTCTGAAACAATTGTCATCCTACCTGAGCCATCTCATTAAGCATGGGATGGTTCCTTCTTTTACTAATACCGCTCAAAGAAGGCAAAGAAGACAGAGCTACCACTCTGCAAGGCTGAGCCCTCTCTCGTTCAGCTTTTTCTCCTACCCCTCACACTCTCCCAGATTTTTCTAGGAGGCTTGGCCTTGACCACCGTAGCCCGGAGCAAGTGTGAATCTGTGGGCTTGGAGCAGATGCTGCTCTAACACTGTGTGGAGGGGATTCCAAGGGCACCCAGGCTCCCACTGAGAGTAGGGCCCCTGGTGCACTTCCATGCCATCCACCAAGTTGGAGTAGGGTTGAAAATGGCCAAACATCCCACTTCTCTTACTGGAGGGAGCTCAGATATAACTCTGTATCTTTCACCCACCTTCCTGGGCCAAACATCCCACCCTTCTAGTCCCTGGAGGAACTATATTCCCTTTGCTTTAGTCCCAAATCCAATCTACCATCCTTTCTCCCCCCACACTTTGTTAAGATGGCACCCGGAAACTTGCTCATATGTGGTCTTCCCTTTCTTGCCTATGACAAAAGTGTGTCCTTCCCATAGCTCTATCGTCTTCCAGCATCGGAGTCTCCCCCTTGCCTCCGACTTGATCCCATGTTTATCTTGGTCTATTTTGATGGGCTTTTTCCATCATTCTTTTCTGCCCTCCCCGCACCCACCTGCCAGTTTATTGACTCTGCTGCGCTGCCTTCCTGCCCATCTCTTCCTCCAGTGGCCCATCTTTGACGCAGTGTCCTTCTTTCTGTTTCTGCCTTGTCTCTCTCCCCTCCTCAGGCCTGTACTACTCTGCTCTCACCTGATTCAGGTATGCCCAGGTAACCTTATCCTTTTCACTGCCCTCATCATTGTGTTTTTCTACCCTCTGGGATTTCGAAAGCAACCCGGCTGTTGTCTGTAGTGAGAGCTATGGTAGATTGGATGTCTGTAGGTGAGGGACTTCACACACATCATTTCAACCCCCACAACCCTAAAAGCAGGTACGATTCTCATTTTAAAGCAGGAGGAAGGCTCAGAAAGGTTAAATCACCGAATTTGTTGGGGGCAAGATCCAGTATGGATCCAACTGAGGTCTGTCTGGCTCAGTCTAGAAGCCTGGATTCTTTCCATTTTCTTCTTATTGATTCTCCTCCTTCTATACTTTCTAGAAAATGCCAAAGAAAGTACTTTGCCTGTTGTAAAGCAATAAGTAATTGCAGGATTGTTACTATTTTAGCATACTTCATACTTGTATTTATTCGAGGCCATGGATAACGTCAACCCCCTGCCTAAAGCATGTTTCCTACACTCAGTCCCCCTACTGGCCAATTTATTTAAGCTTTGGCTGAGCCCAACAGCACATCACTCTTAGAATTACCTAAGTTTATTGCCCACTGTGTGAAATGATGGGATAGTCACACACTGTTCTTTAGTGAAGAGCGAGCAGGTAGACAAGACTGTAGATGAGGAAGACTGGAAGGAAATGGGTCTGCGTGAGTGGGAAAAGGGCAGCACAGAGGGAGCCAGCCCGGTCGAAGGGTTTGCTTGTGCTGCAGGACCAGTGGGATGGACGTTGCAAGGGACCAGAATTTTGACAATTCAGACTTCAAAGGATAAGAAATACTTCTGAAAAGCAGTGAGAGTCTTATTTCTGGGTGATTGATTTCCAGCAGGGTCTGCAAAACCATCCATAAGAAATGTTATTAAAAGGATCGCTGTGTGAGGGCAGGACTGGGGGTTCTTTCCAGGACTTTACCAGCTCTAAGATGTCCTGATTTCTCTCATTTTGTGTGTAATGTGGGCTTTGAAGGTTTTGCGGCCAAGCCTGTGCCTGCTCTGTTCCTACCTTCCGTGGCTTATGAACCAACGCCACCCCACCCTTCCTTCCTCCCAGACTGGGCTTTTTTGGGTTTGTCTTGTTTTTGGAGATGCCTCAGGGATTTGTTGTGCCTTCACTTGGCTCTCTGGCTCAGTGAGGCCACAGTGTCTCCTCTCAGGGATAGATGCAGCAGAGCGTGGCAACAAAAACGATGAGTTTTTCCTTTTCTTTCCGATCCTCTTCTTGGAGATGCCCACAGCCTGGGTTTTCTTTCCTCCAGTGATGCACGGGCTGACATTTCCAGGCAGATTCTCCAATGATCCCGTGTTCTTCCTTAGGACCGCTCTCCTGGCATCCTACCTTCAATTGCCCCAAACATATCCCTAGACACTTGTCAGTGCCGAATCCCATCCAAGTCCCCTGCTAATACAGTCTCACTGTGGCCTGACCTAAGAGCTCAGCCTTTTTTGTAACCTTGAAGATCTCCCTGGGCACACCATTCAGATTATTTCTAAAATATGAAATCACAAGTTCTGGTTCTATCTCTAGAAAATACGTCTACGTCTTCATCTAGAAATGTGTCCCTTTGTTCTTACCCTTCGCTTAATGTCCCTATGATTCCATATTTGGGGAGACCCGCAGGTGCATGGCATTAAAACTGATGATGGTTTTGGTGTGGGACCTCTGAGATTTTTAAAAAATCACACTGTATACCCTGACCGAACCCTTCCAAGGATAAAATTATCCAGGCCTGATCTCCTCCGGAGGAGCCCTGCTTCTGGCTAACAAGTTACTCTTATGTTCTCAAGACCTCCGCGTTGGCTGCTGCTGGTTTCTGAGACGTGGACATGAGCCTCCCGGAGAAGGGGTCCCCAGGAGCCGTCCTTGTTCTTAGAGGACATCTGCTGGCGCCCCTGGGATGGGGCATGGGACGGGGAGCAGACCAGGCGGCCCTGCAGTAATTTAGCCGGGGTCCCTTCCTCTCCAACAGAGGTAGACGAGTGTTCCTGGCCGGATCATGGCGGGTGTGAGCAGCGCTGTGTGAACACCCTGGGCAGCTTCAAGTGCGCGTGCGATCCTGGCTACGAGCTGGCCGCCGATAAGAAGACGTGTGGAGGTTGGTGTTGGGCCTGCCAAGCTAGAATGGGAAGGGACAAGGGACAAGTGTTAGGAGAAGTGGGGAGGAGACGGGGCCGTGGGCTGGCTGCGAGCTGACGTGATCTGTGATGGAGGGCGCCCCCGGCTCTTGGAAGGACCAGCAACTCCATCAAGTCACAAACGTTGAGAGGGCTGCCCAGATTCTAAGAACTCCACCCTAGACACTGCAACTAGAGTCACGCTTTATTTTCCTCTGCGGCTGTGAAAAATTCACACGATTATTCAGATAAAAAATAAAAGCACAGAAAAACTATGAGCACTTTCGTGTGATACAACGAATGGCTCATTTCACTCATTCCATTTCTGCGGGGCTGGTGTTCCGTGTTCCTTGCCCACCTGCGTGATGCGGCTTGTTCACGTAGCCAGGTAAGGTGCATGGCTTGCTGCTAACATTCCTCAGTCTCCTTGGTCCAAGTCATGGGGAGCCCCCAGCTCGGCCACTGAGTGACAGGCAAGCCCAGAGCCATTGTCATTTTACAAAGCGGTAAAAACTTGTCCTCAGCGTCATCCATCAAACCCTCAGCTGAAGCCAGTCAAGACGAGAAGAAAGGATGCTGGATTAATCAGTTCAGATTGTCAAACTTTTTTTTTTTATTATTAAAGAACAGCAGGGCTTATTGCTGCTTGGGGGAAATCGCAGTCACTTGGAACTAAAACCAAATGAACTTTGCTTCTGTTTCTCCCGTGCAGTGGCCTGTGGCGGTTTTATTACCAAGCTGAACGGAACCATCACCAGCCCTGGGTGGCCGAAGGAGTACCCCACAAACAAGCACTGCGTGTGGCATGTGGTGGCCCCTGCTCAGTACCGGATCTCCCTTCAGTTTGAAGTGTTTGAACTGGAAGGCAATGATGTACGCTTCTGCGCTCTGATTGTGCTGGGATGTGGCTCAGGGCTGCAAACCAGCGAGGGGCTCAGCAGGCAGGGGGAGCTTCCTACAGTCGTGGACTCTCTGCAGGGCAGAATCTGGGGAGAGTTTGGTGTAGTGGTTTCAGCTGCACACCTGCTGCAGACACAGTGCTTTGCTCCTCTTGTCACTGATAAGTCCAAGGAGAATCGGGACCAGAGCGGAGGGGGCAGGTCTTGGGGGTGGAAGGTGGTCCGGACAAGTCTGTCTGTCCCCTGGAGTAGGAGTCTGGGGGTTAGTGTCCCGCTGAGGGGAACGGAGGGGATGAGATGCAGCTGGGGACCGGGATGGTATGAATTGCCTGTCCCGTCCCTTGGGCAGTGGTCATGGGATGACCAAGTCAGCCAAGGCCTAGGTAGAGCCCCGCCCCAGCCAGAGTGCTAGGCATGAGTGCCCCATGTCTACACCTTGGGCCAGAGGGATCCCAGTAAGAGTCGAGAGGACCACTGGACCTGGCTGAGCCAGTCTGGCCACTGGGCAGGGAGTGGCTGTAAGGAAGGGGCTCCTGCAGGGAGTCAGGGGCGGAGCCGTGGGAGTACCAGGGGGCTCCCCACGGCACTCCCTTGCAGGTCTGTAAGTACGACTTCGTGGAGGTACGCAGCGGCCTATCCCCTGACGCCAGGCTGCACGGCAAGTTCTGCGGCTCTGAGATGCCCGAGGTCATCACCTCCCAGAGCAACAACATGCGTGTGGAGTTCAAGTCGGACAACACGGTCTCCAAACGCGGCTTCAGAGCCCACTTCTTCTCAGGTGTGCGGGTTTGGAGGCAAGGTCACGGGTCACCATGGCTGTGTAGGCTCTCAGCCTCTGGGGCACCTGCCCACCCCTCTCTGCCCACCGCCCCTACCCTCACAGTATTTTGCCTTGGAGGGGGCATGCCTGGATCTGAGATTTTTTATATTGGTGGCTATATTATTATTACAGGGCTGCCATAACACCCTGCCACACAGTATGTGGCTTGAAACAACAGAAATGTATTCTCTCGCGGTCGTGGAGGCCGGAAATCTGCACCAAGGTGTGGGCAGGGCTCTAAAGGCTTTGGGAGACTCCTTCCTAGCCTCTAACTAGCTAGTGATTCCTGTGTGTAAGTATTCGGTGGGCTTCACCTCTTTATTCCTTAAGGTCTCTTCGTTGTCCTCATGAAACTAAGACCCAAAGTGTTCGGTGTCATGTTACCACAGGGTATGGTGAGGGTGGGTAGACACACTGGCCCCCAGAGTCATCCCGGTGTCGGGGGCCGGGGGGGGAGGCCGGTCCTCGGTTATCGCAGGAAGAAGCTGGCTGGAGCTACAAGAACCACAGTGACAACAACAGCTGGGACTTGAGTTCGGACATCAGAACAAATACAGGCTAACGCTTACTCTGAGCTGGACACTGCTCTAAGTGCTTTCCCTGTACCGATTCCTTTCCTCCTCGCAACAGCCCCTGTGAGGTGAGGACACCTGTACGGGCTCCACTTTACAGGTGAGGCAGCTGAGGCACAGAAGTCAAGGACTGCCCAAGGGCACAACAGCTGGGAGTGGCAGAGCAGGACCATCGCGTGGCCAGATGTGGCCCGCACGCTTCCCTACTCCACAGGCTGGAGGTGGCGTGTGGTCAGGGAGGAGGAGCCCAGGCTTCCGAGTCACACAGGCTGCTCGCTCACTGAGTGGCCCTGGGCATTTTAGTGTCCTCAGCCTCAGTTTCCTTACCTGTAAAATGGGGACATAGTCACCTGGCTCCTCAGGTTATATGAGAACAGACTTAGATGCTGTATAGAGCATGCGTCAGGAAGTGCCCATCACATAAATATTCAATATGTTGCAGTTACTTTTATTATTGTTACCAAGACTATTCTTAATAGTGGTCTATCCTTTAAGGAGCTCCTTGTTTTGGCGGGCAGCAGGGTTAAAGGACGTACAGGTTCATTCAAGTGCTTTAGGCGCATGCGGAATTCAAATACAGCAGGACCAGGCACCATCCGACAGGTGCTGCCCCCGTCCAGCCCAGGAAGGGGATTCCCCACATCAGGGCAATCAGGGAGCCTCCCTGGCAGAGGCTACTTCTGAGTGGAGTTCTAAGGTGTGAGGGGTTTCCCAAGGAGGCGTTTCCCCTGAGAGCCTGTCGATCTCCGCAGACAAGGACGAGTGCGCCAAGGACAACGGCGGGTGCCAGCACGAGTGCGTCAACACGTCTGGGAGCTACCTGTGCCGGTGTAGGAACGGGTACCGGCTCCACGAGAACGGGCACGACTGCAAGGAAGGTGAGGCTACACCACGGCTGGGAGGCCAGGCTGGCCGTGGCCGCCAGAGTGTGCACCTGTGCAAGAGTGCCCGTGAGGGGCCCTTCTGGTCTGCCCTCCCTCCTGCCGAAGCGCGGTATTCCCCAGGGCAGCTCCCTCCTCCAGGAGGCTTCGGTGCCCTCGAGTATGCTCCTGGGGTTACTACTGCAAAGTGGGTACACCCCCAGGCTCCAGAATCAGACGACATGATTCTGCTACTTACCGGCTGTGTGACCTTGGGCAAGTTACTTCACCTCTCTGAGCTTCCTTTTCTCTTCTGTTTAAAAGGAACCAAACAGACCCTCTTCTTAAAGGTGTATGAGGAGTAAATGAAACCATGCCTAGAAAGTATTTCAGACAATCTGGCATCAATTAAGCACTTGACATGTCAATACCTATCAACCATCTATGACATAATATTTATTATCATATGCAGGTCTAATAGTGAAATAGAATTTTGAAAGAGATTGCTCCCTGCTTCATTTACTACTGGGAGTTCAAGGTCAAATACCTTTGAATGTCCAGTCGTTCTGGAAAGAGCCTCCCTCTGTTCTCACCCTGCCCCGTGAAGGGAGTTTGAGCATCTCTGATAAGCACACAGGCCCAGCACAAGGCCCTGCAGAGGTCAGGGGAAGGGAAGGGGTGAAGACTCCACACCCCCTCTCTGGGATAAGCATTTCAAAGTTCGGAGACTTGACAGGGGTGCACAGGGTCTGATCGGGCCTACCTGGCGTTTTACAGGAGGAGCTAAGACAGCAACGTGCGGCCACCCTCCAAGCCCAGGCCTGTGACACAGATATGGTTGTTTTGGGTTGGTTGGGAAGCAGGTTGGAAGAACTTGGAAGGACACATCATTCTGGAACTTCAAAGTCTTTGTCAAACTCTGTGAGGTGGGCCCGGGCCAGAACAAGGCTTGCTTCCTGTGGTGTGGGGGAGGCTAGCATGGATTTAACCCCACTAAGGTCCCGCCAGCCGAACAGTGGTGGCCTTCCTACGGGCTCCTCCAAGGGGTGGGGTGGGGGTGTGACAGCAACTGTCCCAGACGCTGAGCCCCTGTTGGCATTTGTCCTCTGTGTGGCTGCAGAGTGCAGGCAGCCATGAGCAGGGACGTCCCTCCAGTTGCTGCCTACCCCCTCCCACTTCCCCTGACCCACCCTCAACTGCTGCCTCTGGCACCTTGTCCTGCAGCCGCAGGCCAGAGTAGGCGATAGGGCTGGGGGTGGGTCTGCACACCCTCAGCTCCCTCTGTTTCCTAATCATTTACACCAAAGGCAGGCCTGGGTTCAAGATCCAGTCCCGCCCCTTCCCAGTGAGTCACTCACCCTCTTTAAAGGTATTTCCTCATTTGCAAAGTGAGAAGGATCAGGTAAGGGAAAGCATTCAAATGCTTAGCATCGAGCCCAGCACACGTTCTAGCTGTTGACCAAAATGCAGAAAACTGAGCTAGTCGTGGGATCCCTCTTTGCTAACAGCACCATAACCAGGACAACACCTGTAGCCTCCGAATGAAACTGCTTTGAAAACCTAAAAGAAATATACATGGAAGGCGTAGTGATGAAGACCTTCCGTGGCACTTGCTAAGCCTTTTACATGTATTATCTCATTTAGTCCACATATCCCCCTGCGAAGTTGGCACCCCTCTTACAGATAAGGACACCAAGGCTTAGGAAAGTGCCCAAAGTCCCACGGCTTGCAGGCAGTGAGACCAAAGTCCATTTGACCCCAGTGCCTGTGATCTCAACCACTAACTACCATCTTTGCAACGATAACCATGACGTGAATAGTAGGAGTGGGAAAAATGAGCCCCCTGAGCCGCCAGCAGGAAGAGAGCAAAACCAAATAAATCAACAACTCTCTAGCCGGAGGACACTTGACTCAGGCTGACCCCTGCCCCCACATTTGATAATGACCCCATGACAAATAAGAATGAGAGACGGAGACTCCCCCACAGGGCCTCTGCTGCCCACCAGTGAACTGCTTCTCTCTGCATGTGTCTCCACATCCCCCTCCAGCTGGCTGTGCGCACAAGATCAGCAGTGCAGAGGGTACCCTGGCGAGCCCCAACTGGCCCGACAAGTACCCCAGTCGGAGGGAGTGTACCTGGAACATCTCTTCCACCGCGGGCCACCGGGTGAAACTCGTGAGTCATTTTCATAGTTGACAGACTGTAGCACACTTTGGTTTCAGACGGACAGGGGGTCCAGTCTCTGCTCTGCCACTCCCCAGCTCTGAAACTGGAGAAGGTTATTCAACACTTCCAGAACTCTTTTCATTATATGGAAAATGAGGATGCTGATGAAGCCTCCCTCGTGGGGCTGCTGCGCAGAATTCAGAGGTGGGGGTAAGAAAAGCCCTCTAAATAGCACCTGTTTGCAGAGGTAGCGGTCCAAGGGGAGCATTCACAGCACAGCTCGGAAGAGCTGACATTCAGTTGTTTCCAGTTGTAATTTGTCACAGAACAATACATTCTCAAGGTTAAAAAAAAAGTAACCAGTACAGAGCATTGGAAAGTGGAAATCAAAAGCTTCTAGATTCCCCCGTGCCCACTTCAGAAATGACCTCTCTGAACTTTTTTTTTTTTTTTTGGTAAATTCTACCAGAAATTTCCTATGCACATACAATAATGTAGGTACAAGCATGGGAAAAATATATATCGTTTTTCTTGCCCAAACTTCTCGAATGGACTCTTATCATTCATATTCCTTGATAACTTACATTTTAAAAATTAACAATAGGAGGTTAAGTTATTTATGCTAATTCTCTTGAATTAAAAAATTAAAGTCTCTCATGCATATGATTATAGGTGTGCACATCACCGGGCATGAGTCTGGTGCAAGTCTCATTTCTCAGCCCCAGAGACTCCCGGGTCCTGGAGTGTAAAACAAACCCTCTTGCCAGCTGGAGAAGGTATACTCCAGACAGACATTTTTAAAATAGGTCCTTCTGACTCTGGAGATTTGTAAGCTCTCCAGAAGGCATATGGATGTTCCTCTGAAGTATGGGCCAAAAATGCAGGGAGAATGGAAGAGAACAAAGGAGAACGTAATGATAAGCAGACAATGGCCCGGGGGCTTGCCAGGGTGTTCACTGGCGGGTGGGAGCCGTGAGCAGGACAGGTGGGTGAATGGACGCCCACAGCAGAGCACAGGTGCTGGTGTCTGGCTGTGCCAGGCCCGGGGCGGCGAGGGGTGGCGAAGGCAGAGCCCATGACCACAGGGTGCTCACAGCGGGCACCTCATATGCACGGCTGCCCATGTGGGAAATGCTTTCGGCGGCTTTTCTGGGTGTCAGAACAGCCTTGAATCTTGGTGAGGGTGAATTTAGTGCTCTCCCGCCAACGCTGCCCTCTGCTGGAGAAGGTTCGCAATGGCAACGTACATCTCCGGCGTTGGCGGAGGAATGGCGCCCCGCATCCTCCCCGCCGGAGGAATGGGGGTGGGAATGAGCAGCCTGCACAACTGGAAGCCGCGCTTTCTGTCCAGAGGCCTCAAGATTTGAGTAGTTGCGGACCGTCTTCCCCTTCTTTACAGTGCTAAGGAACTAAAGCAGCTGATCACAGGGGCCAGAGTTAGGCCAGATCTCAAATTTATAGACGTTCGTACTTGCGTGTGCTAGTTTTTAAAAAAACTTCCTTGGGAAGTGCATGGTGGGGATCTTGGTCACGCTATTTTTGCTACCAGAAAATGTGAGTTGAATACTTCCCAAGAAAATGGTGTTTCACTGTGTGGGGGCAGCTACAGGGTGTCCCATGGGTGTTCCTCCCATTGCATCATCCACCCTGATGCTGCTGGGCTCCCCTCCTGCTCCTGCCCACTGTCTATACCACCGTCAAACCCAGCTCCCCTTCTATAACGTGTGAAGAGCTTTGCCTGTTTCTACTGTTTATCATTCCTGTGAAAGCCTGCACTGCTAATGATCTCCACTTCCATCCCTATCTTGTCTCTCCAGCAACTCTCTTATGAACTCAGACCCCCCTTGCCCCCCACTAATGTCCTTTCTTCCTGCTCTGTCATTTGGTCCAAGCCTTCATTTAACACTGTCCCCTCGCACCTTGTCCCATCTCCGTGGCAGCCGTGGGCAGGCCACCAGTCATTCAGCTGCCCAGTCCCTAAGAATACATTTGGGGTTGTGAAGCTTGGTGCATGGCCTGGAATGGAGGGGCTCCGCTGGCCAGCTTTGGGGGGACAGGGAGGAGGTGGGCAGTATAGCCTGGTGTTGGTTAGGAGTGTGGGCTGGAGTCAGGCTGGCTGGGGCTCAAATCCAGCTCTAGCCTCCTCTAGCTTGGAGGAGTGAGCTTAGGCAAGACATTTCTATAAGACTCAGTTTCCCCTTCTGCACATTGGGTCTAATACTAGCTCTTCCCCCACAGCATCATCAGAATTAAGTGAGAAAATGTTCATGAACATTTGGCACAGGACTCTGCATGGGAAAAAACTCTCCTCAAATGTCAGCCACCATGAGGATATAGACGAGGAACAGCGTGCCCTTCATACAGCCTCATCCTATCATTTGTGCTCAAGGATCGCACAGCACAGAGGTTGAGGGCGGGGGCTCTGCAGCCAGACCTCCTGGTCATGGCCCAGCTCTACCAGTGGGCCAGTCACTTGATTGGGCAAGTCACCTGATTGCTCTGCACCTCAGTTTCCTCATCTGTATAGTGGGGATGGTAGCAGTAGACACAGCACAGGGGCCTGAGGATTCTGTGAGGTTATATTTGTAAAGCACTTGAGACAGCTCCTGACCCGGAGTGAGTGTTTGCTCTTTGCTGCTGTCATCATTAAGTGAGAAGGAACCTTGTGACGGGATAGGGGAGCAGAGATGACCACAAGCATCTCAGCTCTGGGAACCCGGCCGTCTCACCTGCAAAGTGCTCATAGCAGCAGTCGCTCATGTGACTACCTCGTAGGGTTGTTTGGGGACCAAGAGAGAGTGTCCTGTGTGCCCCGTTCTCTCCCAGCCCCCGGAGAGGCGGCCCTCGCCCCGACTGAGCACCAGGCCCCTGCCTCACTTTCGGCTCTTCTGTCCCCAGACGTTTAATGAGTTTGAGATCGAGCAGCACCAAGAATGTGCCTATGACCACCTGGAGCTGTACGACGGGCCCGACAGCCTGGCCCCCAGCCTCGGCCGCTTCTGCGGCAGCAAGAAACCGGACCCCGTGGTGGCTTCAGGCAGCAGCCTGTTTCTCAGGTTTTATTCGGATGCGTCTGTGCAGAGGAGAGGCTTCCAGGCGGTACACAGCACAGGTTCGGGAGCCGGGGTGCCCTGCGGCCCGCTGAGGCCCACGGGAGCTGGACGTAGATGGTGATGGACGCGGGAAAACAACCGCCACTCCTGCTGACACGGGGGGATGGGAGGTGGGCGATCAAATGTCCCTTTAAAAATGAAACGTGGGCAACCATAGGGGGAAGCGGTTTTCTTTGAATGTCCTTAACTGACGACATTTAAAGTGGGCCACACTTTGTTGGTGCCACACCTCTTTCTGCCCGCCCTTCCTTCCTCCCTTCCTTCCAGCCTCTTTCCAAAACTTGTTTGTAATCTTGCTGGTCCATGAAATCCCAAAGTCTGGGAACTGAGGGGTGGGGAGCAGCCCATTACCTCCTAAGGCCCAGTTCTGGAAAATGGAAAATGTTTCTATTACGCATTACTTTTCCTCCACTTGACATGTCACATCTCGGGGACTTGAAATTTCCCAAAGACAGCTCAGACCTGGAGGAAATTCTCCAGAAGAGCACATGGGGTTAAGAGTTGGCAGTCAGGCAGCACTGGGGCCAGCTGGGCCTGACAGTGTCACTGGGCCACAGAGAAGCCACACCGCGGGGAGCTGGGCCCCTTGTGGGTGTGGAGCACATGGAGGACAGGCAGTGGAGGAACTTGCCTTCAGAATGTCTGGTGCTCTCTAATCTGTGATCACTCTCATTTCTCCATTTATATTATGTGGTCTCTAGTGGCCTAGACAAGATAGGGTGAGACCCAGGCCAACCGGATTAGGGTCTCTAATCGCTCTCTGGGGTCCTAGTCACAAACTCAGAAGCCAGCGCTACAGAATACAAGCCCAAAGGATGAGGCCCAGGTCACTTGTGACACCCCCGGGAGCCTCAAAGTGAGACTACTCCGCACTGCCAGATGCAGAGCAAGTCCCTCTATAATCAGGTTTCTGGGTTTGAGGGATTACCAGTAGTTCTATGTGCTTTTGGTGCCCTCTGTTGGCAACAGTGACAAATTACAGTTAGTAGCTGGGGCTCGGGAGCTTCTCTGTGCTTCCAGCACTTCCAGGGAATTAGGTGGTAGAGATCCAGCCAGCCAGCTTTTTTCAGTAGCTTGCTCAGGAATTCCCCAGAGGCCTTATATGACCCAATCCAGGAACATAGGGCCTTAGGTGGGAAGGGCCAAAGGGGACCCCCCCGTAAGCCTTGAAACTCAGACCTATAGGCCTCTGTTTACTCCTCTGTAAAATGGGATGATGAAACCTGCCAGACTTTCCCACAGGCACGCACAAGGCCTCGTAGAGAAAGCTGGCAGGCATCAGGGTGTGAAGAGAGAAGGCCAGGGCTGGGAAGTGGGTGGAGGTGGCCCACGGGTCTCTGTGCCAAGGGGACGAGGCGGCTCTCTCTCTGCTCCAGAGTGCGGGGGCAGGCTGAAGGCTGAAGTGCAGACCAAAGAGCTGTATTCCCATGCCCAGTTTGGGGACAACAACTACCCGAGCCAGGCCCACTGTGACTGGGTGATCGTGGCAGAGGACGGCTATGGAGTCGAGTTGATCTTCCGGACCTTTGAGGTGGAGGAGGAGGCCGACTGTGGCTATGACTACATGGAGGCCTACGACGGCTACGACAGCACGGCGCCCAGGCTCGGCCGCTTCTGTGGCTCGGGGGTGAGTGCTTGAGGTGCCAGCCGGGTCAGGTGGAAGGCTGAAGACTCAGAGCGTGAGACACACCGTGCTGGGGCCCCCACTGCTGGAGCCCTGCTGCAGTGAACTGGGGAAGGGGAGAGGGGGCCGGAGAGGAGGCGGGGAGTAGCCTGGGAGCCGATCAGGAGGGCCCCCTTCTGATGCAGGCTGTGTAAGCGCGCCTTCCTTGAGGATTTTCCTCCCATGTTTGCAAAGGGTTCCCTGCCTCCCCCTCCATTTTTATTTGGCCTTGAGGCTTTAAAACTTGTTTTAAGTCATGCTTTTGTATATCCCATATATTCACAATTCTCTCCCCGGGCGACTCCAAATGCCTACGGGAATGACGAATCTCACTGGAAACACAGACTTAGGCTCCAGGTCCTCAACATTTTTCTCATTGTCACCTCTCTCCTCAGCCACTTAGCCCGGGCAGGGCCGGCCTGTGTTGTTCACTGTTTTCCAGCACCTGATGTAGAAGCTGGTATACAGCTGGCACCCGGGGCAAGTGTGTGGACCGGCCAGCACAGGGTCCTGGTCACGCTCGGCCGCACCACGCTGGGCGCCGCTCCCACCGCACCCCTGTCCTGTCCTTGTCTCTGCCTCCGGGGCTATCGCACAAGCTTCTGTGCTGTCGGCTGAATTTATGTTAGCTCATTTTGGAGTCACTTGTGCTTCTCGTGCTGATCAGAACCTCAAAATGGCATTTATATCAGTCTCTGAATAATTTCCCATCATCTTCCCTCCCGAAAAGAAAGGATGACAAAGTGTGACCTAACCAATGCCATGCCTTTGATAAAGTCTTTCAGAAAGTGGGGCCCACACGCAGAGGAAAACCTTGGAGAGTCCCGAGCAGTGAACTGTGTGGGAAGCCCAGTTGGGTCCCGCTGTGCCCTGGCAGACAGCAGCCTCGGAGCCTGGCTCCCCTTCATTGAGCCCTTGGCGAAACCTCTGTGACAAATGTAGAGGCTCTGTGCCATGTTTCGCCTTGGACAGGACATAGGCCTCAGGCTGGGCCTCGGGGTTTGGTCCGCTGGGAGATCGATCCCAATGGTGACTTCACAGTCAGAAAGACCTGAGCTTGGGTCCTGCCTGGCTGTGTGAACTTGAGTTTCGGTTTCCTTTCATGTAGAATGGGGACAGCACCCCCCTTGTCAAGTTTACCTGAGGTGAGGTCTGAAAGCACTCGGAGTGGTCCCCAGCCCATCTGTGCCCTTCGAAATCCATAGATTCCATGTGAGCTGCACGTCTGGGACTGTCTTTGAAAATGTAGGGCCTGGGGAGCTTTTCTCTGGAGCAGAACTGGCAATGTTTTCCTTTGAAAAGGAGCTGTGTCACTGCCCTACAGAGTCTCTGGTGCTAGGGACGCCCCGTGGCGGCACTGGCCTGCCTATGTCCTCATGTAACCTCTGTCTCATCCTCTGTGTTTAAAACTCCAGCCACAGCCAACTCACCTGACCCCCCCTGGTTTTCTTTTGCCCTTTCCTCAGCCATTGGAAGAGATCTACTCTGCAGGAGATTCTCTGATGATTCAGTTCCACACGGACGACACCATCAACAAGAAGGGCTTTCACGCCCGGTACACCAGCACCAAGTTCCAGGATGCCCTGCACATGAAGAAATAACATCGATGTTCGTGAAAGACAGGCACTGAGAATGTGTTCTTTAACAATAGCACCTTGTGAATCTGCCCTAAACCAGTGTAGAGGTTTTTTTTTTTCTCAAACAAAAACTCAAAATCTAGTCTTGGAGGTATGTATCTGGTGAAGTTCCGCCAAAAAGGAGGAGGGAAGATGTTTCTTTGATTCTGGCTACAATGTTATCCACCATGGACTTTGAGAGAAGATGAAGGTTTTGAAGTCACTTACCACTCAAGCTATGGCTGGTCACACTGATTCTCCTTGTCTGCTGCTCCCATGGGGCAAAAAGCCAGCCCTTGGGTTGGTCACTCCTCTGTTTCTGGACGTGCTTTGGTAGGTGCCTGGCAATGTGATCGTGTCCTGGAGACTCAGGCTGTCTTCTGTCCACATTGAGCCATGAGGATAAATTCTTGGCCATGGCTGATTCGTTACTCATAGCTTTGGCTGGAGACTTCTGCTTTCTGTCTGCCAGGGACATGTCAACCAAGAAACCTGAGAACACGGATGTCAGGCCTGAAGAGGAACCCGCAGGAAGCAGTGTGCACAGGGAGCCGGAGTGAGCGTCATTGTCACCACACTAGCAGACATCAAGCCTTCCCTCTGTGTCATTGGTCTCCTTGCCACTTTGGGTATCCCCCATACCTACTTGCAAAGGAGGCTAGGGCATCCACTGTGAATTCCAGCAACACATCTGCTGATGAGAGTCCCCGGTGTGCCGAGAAGGAAACATCCTGGCTCCTCCTGATACTCCTTTCCTGGCTGACTTGAGAAGACCCCACCCCCACCCCATGCTTGGGATTCCATGGGCTTAGAAGACCATTTCCTCTTCCAGCTTTGGAGGTATTTTCTGTGGTTGACCTTGACTTCCAGACAACTGATTCAAACTGCATTTGCAACATGTGCAAAGACAGCCTCTGAGGGACCAGCTCAGGACCCTCGTGGGGCGAACCCTGTTGAAGACTGGTTAATTATAAGTCATGTAAGAATCATCATCAGTGGGATAAGTCAACCTGTGACTAACTTCCTGTCACCAATCAGGTTAAAGAGTGCATGGGTAACTTCACTCAGGCTAACTGGTAGTCAATCACCTACCTGCCACGAGAATTCACCATGCTAGAGAAATGTAGAGGATGTTGTTTACATAATTTTAGAACCTCTCGGTGTACTTTAAACAGTGAGGTAGTTTTGAATGGCATTTCATTAAGGCATCTATGGGCATTATGAGCTAAAAGCTGTGGTATGTTAGCTTTAAAAGAGTATTTATGTTGGAATAATTTTAAATGATGTTTACATAAGTCCTGTTGGGTTGGTATTGAGCACAGGACAGCACACGAGAGTATTTTCCGTGTGAGACCCGAGATAGCTCCCAAGCACCAGAATTCCTTTGGGGTGAAGTGACATCATTTTAAACAAAGTATTTGTAAAAGCTTAAAAGTTATATTTTTTAAAGATCAGAATATGCCCCCAGAGGACTATGTCTAATTAAAATGATGGCTGGGAGTAAAACAAACGAAGGATAATACGAAGAAAGGTAGAAGAAGTGCATGGAAATATTTTTTCCTTAAAACAGAAAAAAATTCAAAGTATGATTATTAATAATAATATATGTCTGTATATATGTATGTATGTAAAGGACCAGCTGTCAGAGCCTTAACCGATGCAGTGTGACAGATGCCGACCCGCTGACTGTAGTAGCTTTACTGAGCAGGCCTCCTGGAGCAGCCCTGCATTTTATGTGTGTCGTTCGCCAAGCCCTCTCTTGGCCCTGGATGGAGATTCGGCCTGAGTTCTCCCATCGAGACAAATCCTAGGCCCTGCCCCGGGGGCCCTCGGACTCAGCAACGGGAGCCCCTTGGCTTGTGGTCCAACCTGCCTGCTAAGATGGATCCCAGCTCTCAGATTTTTGTATTTTCTGGGGTTTTACTTTGTCTCATCATATCTGTCAACACTGAAGCTGAAACCAGAATACATAAGGCTATTAGAGGTCTTTGTTCAACGACAGGAAAATTCTGTTGTTTCGACCCCTTAAAAGCCTGAATAAAATCAGTGAAATCCATGGACAAGTGGGAGAGAGTCAGACACAGAGTTGGCTCTGCCCCAGCTTTGGCCGCCCCCGTGAAACAATGGTACTTATTTCTATCTCTGTAGTATGAGTATTTTCAAAAACACCCAACTTGGCCAACTTGAAACAATGGGACACTTATGAAAACCTTTATTTAGGCCTTCTGCGAGTGACGTACTCCCAGACAAGACAAGCCCTGATTCAGCTGGGGCCGGCCAGACCGCTCCCCGGGAAGCTCGCTCAGGGATTGATGCCCTGGCTTGTGGAGAGAAGGTCCACTCGCAGGAAGACCCAGGCCCCTGGCCAAAGCTCCTCACAGGGGACCTTGCGCCAGGCTGCTTTGTCCTTTAATTGGGTGCTAGGCCTTGGGGATGTCACAGGCTCTAAGACTAGCTCTGGTTCACAGAATTACTTCGATGACCTGATGAAATACTTGGAGTCTGGGTCATCCGCCTGGTCCAATTCTAGTGTGATCTGGTCTGGCAGAAGCTAGAGACTGAATCCCAGGTCAGGGTGAGGGTCTGGAACTAACTTTAGCCTGTGGAGTTTCTCCAAATGGAGAAGACAAGGCTGTGCATTGATTCACTATAAAACCATTTTCTTCTAACGTTAAATTTCATCTTACTCATGAAACGCTCAGCCTGTTTAAGTTGTTTGTAAAACCCTATTAATGAGCAAATTCACTCTGGGATTTGCCATTGATCTGGTCCATTTGATAAGTCTCAAATAATTCATGGTATTGTTGTCCAGTTTGTGAACAAATGTTCCCTTGGCTTCAGCTCCCTTGTTTTTCAAGTTTCCTTGGTAGACCAAGCTTCTGAAAAATAATCCCAAATGCCTAAAAGGTTTCTTTTTAAAAAAGAAAAACTGTTTAGAGTGCTATCTATAAATATATTGTACTTTTTATTTTGTGTAATTTTACATTTCATGAAACATTAGTCTCAAAGAGAAAGTGGAGAGGAGCTAACTCGTCTGTCTAGAAAGAATTGTTTCATTAAAGAATGTGGATTTATGGATGTGTCCTGGGTTTGTATCACTGGTTCAGACAAGAGTGGTCCTCTTGGAGATAATTTCCTCTCATGCTATAAGACTTGAGGATAGAAAAAGGGGGATCTTCTCAGTGGCTTTCTACCCTCTGGTGAGTACCCAGTGCCTGGTTCAGAACAGAGCTCCTATTGGACCCAGAGAGTCATGAGCAAAGCTAAAGATGGCTTCAAAGTTGCCCCCTTTCTTGAATCCAAACTGGCTGGAGAACTGACCGCATACTTGTTGTGGAACTGGTTAGTGTGGTGACCATGCTCCATGTGGTAGATGCCGTCGGTCTGTCCCTCAGCACCTCTTTCTACTTGTCTCCACCTGTTTCTGTGCCTGAGGACCACAGGTGGCATCTAAAACTCAAGGTCACAGCTCCTGTAAGGTGGCCTCTCCCTCTCTGGGCTCTGGCAGCCAGTCCTACTCCCCGCACAGGCCTAGGGGTAGAAATGACACCCAGCTGGTGTAATCCTGGGGCGCTGCATTAACCCCCAAGGAGGACCTTTATAAATAGCGCGTGGAATAAGCCCCCTTCAAATATAGCAAATTGAATATCTCACTTATTTCCTGTGATACAGGCTCATTTTTAACCCAAGGACAGAGATTCCATCTAATCAAGGAGAGTCTTCTCAGGTTGACCAGTTGAGGAGACCTTGGGGTATGTTTAGAATGTTGTGGGTCCTATCAGGGAAGGGTAATAAGGAACCGTGTTTTTTAAAACGCTCAGATCGGTCTTAATGCAAAATTACCTAAATGCAGAGCTATTTCTGCAACTGTTTTGTGCCGCGTGTGGCGTATCAGGGTTTTAGGACTTCTCTTCTTGCAGTCACGTAGTCTCCAACGGGAGGGCGTGGCCTCCTGGGTCACGTGACCCAAGCCAGCCAGATCAGATTCTCTTCCTGGAATGGAAGTCTTGATCAAGGGGCTAAAGGGCTGAGATGTTCTGGAGCTCATTTTCCCTGGGAGGCTATCCTGAGAAGACGGTGGAAGGGTCTCTGCTGCTGAAGCCTCAGGAGCAACCTCGCTCCACCTTCCCAGAGCCTGCTTCTTTCTGTGAGCTCTGCTATCCCCAGCCAATAAAGTCCCCTTCTTAAGTTAATCATAGTCCGTTGTGACCAGAGAACCACGACTGGCCCGGATACTTGGCCAGTGGACCACTGACTAGAAGCCTTAGCAATTCTCCTAAAGGAATCATCTGTCCATGGGAGGGAGAGGTGGTGGTCAGGGGTTGTAAAGTAAACAGAGTCAACAAGGACCTCACTGGCCATAGCCACCACAGACAGCCTAGCCAGAGGGGTGGGGTCCATGCCCTAGAGTCCCTTGGTGCAGCGCCCAGGGCCAGGTGGGGTTCTATGCCCACCCAGCAAAGTTAGAGGCACATTCCGTACCAGCTGTGCTGATTTCACTAGTCATTATAAACTTTATTAGCCCCACTTTACAGATTGAGACCGAGACTGGAAGACGTTACTTTACTTGCCTAAGACCATGCGGTGTCCACAACTGCAGCTAAGGCGTTGAACACGGGCCTGTCTGAACTCTTGTCTCCATGACCTCCAGACAGCAGGACGTCGGCAGAAACATCACCATGGAGTCTTGGGAACCGGAAGCCCCGTGAAGCACAGAGCACAGGCCATGTGGCTCTTGCTTGGTACGGTATCCTCGGGCCTGGAGCCCAGCACCCCACATCCATTTTTCCAGTACCACCTGCCTGCACACACAGTGCCCCTGTGCCTTCCGTGAGCCAAGCCCCAAACCCCGGAGTCAGCTTCCTTCTGCACATTTTACTCCACTGTCAGATCTCACCACCTCTACTGCACAGTAAGTCACAAACCCATTCACTGCTCTCCATTTCCCCTGCCCCTGTCCCGGGGACATCAGCGCTCACTCGCACGCTGCCGCCGGGCTCTGGGTTGACACCCTACCCTTGTAAACCCGGCCTTCACAGGGAAGCCAGGCGATCCTCGTCAACATCACCTAGCCTGCTTGCACTTAGACTCGTGAAAGACGTCCCAGTGCTAGACGATGGAGATCTCACCGCGCCCTGCCATGCTCGCCCCATCCGGCCCCTAGCTCACTCTGTCTGTTGTTGTTGTTAAGACATTCTGTTTGCTTATTTCCAGTGCAGTTAACATACCATGTTATAGCAGTTTGAGGAGTACGATAGAGCGATTCAACAATTCTGTACATCACTCAGTGCTCATCATGGTAAGTGTGCTCTTAATCCCCATCACCTATTTCACCCATCCCCCACCCCCTGTCCCCCAGGAGCCACCAGTTTGTTCTTGATAGTGAAGACTCTGTTTTTTCATTTGTCTCTTTTTTTCTTTGTTCGTTTGTTTTCTTTCTGTAACTTACTCCTTTTGACGTCACTCTCCTGGTTTATGTTGCTTTAGGGACACACACATCCTTCCGGGCTGTGCCTGCTTCAGCCCTAGAGCTTTGCATACACTGTTCCCTCTGCCTGGGACCCTCTTCTCTTTCACACACATCTTAAGTGTCATCTCTTAGGGGCATCGAAAGCAACAGTTTCCCCATCATTCCGATCACTCCGTCTGCTCCTCTCCTAGAGGGTCTCATGTGTTCTGATTGGGGTCCACCTGCACTTGCTGGAACGTAATACACTCACCAAGAGCTGGGGCCTCGTTTGTCTTCATCGCCAAGGCCCAGAACCCTGCCCAGAAAACCACTTGACATATAGAAAGTGCCAGAAAGATTTGTTGAATCATGATGAATACATTCATTTAAGTGATCAGATTTATCAGTCATAATTCTGTTGTTTTGTTGACACAGGACTCCGGTTCCCTCACTGTTTTAAAGAAGGAAATTGCTAACAAAGACTTCATGAAAAACATAAAGCAGTCCCTGTCAGCGGCTTCCTCCAGCTCTACGAGGGTCCGCACTCAAAATGTGAGAACAGAAAGGGGGTGAGGCCAAACTCCCCTGCAGGCAGCTCATGGACCAGGGAGTGTGTTCACTGGGGCAGCCGCAGCCCTGCCTCAAGCGCAGAGCGGGCTCCAGCACCCATCACGCAGGCATCTTCTGTGTTGATGCCGTTGGTGTGCTGACCCCGCGGCTGCAGGGACCACGGTCCACACGGAAGCCAGCCGTGGGGGAGGGTGCGGCCAGCCTCAGCCTGTGAAGCCCATTGTTTCTGAAGAGCTGCCGGCCACAGAAGCCACCAAGCTCTCGAGCCAGGCTTGGGCTCTTTGCTGAGATGGCGGTGTAGCTGAGGAAGGAGCCTGGAAAGTAAGAGGAGAAAAAGAAAACAAAGAGGATAGGTGATGGGGCCATCCGCAGTGGCCGTGAAGCGGGGCACCATCTCCCTGCGGGGTGGGCAGACGACTCGGCTACTCCCCTGACCATAAATGGCTTGGCCAGAGCTCTCATGGAGCCACCCCTTGCCATGTCACCCTGGCTGTCCCAGCTGCATGCTCGTACAAATGTGAGACACAAGCCAACAACGCCTGCAAGAAAGGAGCTCACTGAGGGCGGTGTTTGGAGAAGGTTCTTGGGAGCCTGTCAGAAATGGTGAGTAGGCTAGTATCTTTTCTCACCCTAACCTTCCATTCTCGCTATAAAAAACAACTCCCCGGCATTTAAAGTTCACATCTCCTCACGCAAATGTGACTGTACTGTCGGGACTATGACTTCAAGGGGCTTGGTTTTTTATTATTATCCTATATGCAAAATGCTAATCATTAAAACAATTCTCATCTAATATTTGCTCATCTTATCTTTTATTTTAATATTAAGGTTTTGTTTTTAAAACCTCACATACAACAAGGGCGCAAAGTAGATGTTTCGGCTTATTCCATTTCCCCGTTGAGGCAGCGGGTGTGATCCACGCCTTTATCCTCATTTGCTCAGTCCGCCTTCCATTACGCAATCAGCAACCTAGATACTCAGAAGTTGCATTGGAAACTTTCCGATTTTTTCTACTGACTTGTGACACATATTTGGGTGTGAATCCAATGAAGTTTGCTAAGTTAGAAGAGGCTTCTGAGGTTCCTTTATTAAAGAGATTATGAGAAAGAGTTGAATTCCGGCTTTGGAGTTAGGAAGATCCGTGATCTAACCAGACCCAGACCACTTACTAGCAGCCTGTCTTGCTCTCAGTCCCCACACCCACGATGCAGGGATGATAGCAATCCCGATTGGGGCGGTCATGCATGCGGTGTCTGACACACGGCGTCCCCTCAGTCACAGTGAGTAATTATCCTCTCTCTTCTGCCTTCCCCTCGCATATGGCAAGCTCATAATGAGGGACACTTGGCCACTGAGATCCTCACGTGCCTTTAGAAGTGTTATGTAGATATGAGGTCGTGCTTAGACTAGCAAGCAGTGTATCGTAGCAAATCCCGTACTTGGAATGTTGCCAATCTATGCACGAAAATCCATCCATAAGAAGCTCCCAAGTGGCTTCCTTGTGCCTTTGCTCCGTGCTGGCCGGGCCACGAAGAACATGACGTCGTGTGACTCCCTTCACACACCCCTGCACACCTAGAATAGTTTACAGTTCGGAAGGAGCTAGATGTTGTTCCCTTTGGGCTTCTGGGCAGGGCGGGTTAACATTATCCCTGTTTTGAGCCTGGGAAAACAGATTTGCTGCAAGGAAATGGGGACCAGAGACTCTGAGTCACTTTTCCAAGGCCACACAGCTCTTAAGTGACTGGGTCTGGACTGGAATCTGGAGCAGGTGACTCCAAGCCCAGGGCTGCCTCTCCACCCAGCTGCCTCTCTAAAGGACACCGCCTCCGATTCTCCCTGCCCAAATTGATGTGATGTTTTTCTCTCCACGAGAGCACTGGAGCGTTATTTCTACAAAATATGAATGTCTTTCTGAAATTGGCCAAAATCTTCGTCATCCAGATATTGATAAACAGCACATGCAATGGCCCACTTGTTGCCTCTCCCCCTCTTCTGCTGTCCCCCCAAAGGGAGCTTTGTCTCGGGCCTGCTGACATCAGTACCCAGTATTCACGGATGAGATAAGGCCCTGGGCAGCTGTGCTCCATACAGTGACCACCAAGTGTCCTTGCGGCATCTGTGGGCTTGGTTGGTGTTAGCACGAGGGACAGTGTTTGGGTCCCTTGAGCAAGAAGCCCCTGACCCAAGGTGGCCCAGATATTCCTCTTGCTCTAACATTATCCTAGAAGACTATCTATCTTGGTGTCAGTAAAGAGCAGCCTGGGAAGACTGGCCTCGGCTAGCCCAAACTGCAGTGACGGGAGATGGGGACAGGGAAGAGGAGGGAGACCCCGGAGGCTCTGCGCAGGCTAATGATTTGGTGCCCCATGGAGCTCACGACCTTTCAATATTGACTCTGTATTTGGGGGAGAGGTGAGGCTGGGTGCGGAGTGAGCTCCAACAAGAACACCTGCTCCGAACCCCCTCCCAGGAGCGCGGGCCTGAGAAGGACAAGGCTTCTGTGCGTGCTGAGTCTGAGACACAGGCTCCGGGCTGGGGCAGAGCTGTCAGGACAACAGAGGAGAGGGTAACCCTCTACAGAGGACCCCTTGTGGCCCTTACTTCCTACCCCAAGCAGAAAGTACCAAATACTTCTAAACTCTCACCAGTCCCTCCGTCAAAGGAGTTCTGGGGAAAAACAACTTTCAGCCCTTTGCTGAATGTCTAATACAGTCTGGGTTGGGACCCGTCAGGCAATCACTGGCTGGCCCCTTCACCCGGCCCTGGCTGGGGATCTGAGGAGGGGAGAGGGGCCGAGACTGGGAGCAGAGGTTGGGGTTTGACTGAGCCTGTGGAATCAGTGAATTTTCCTATGAGCCTCCAGGGTGCGTGTCATTTGGGAGAGGGGTCAGGAGCCTGACTGACCATTCCCAGAGCGTTCATGTTTCCTTCTCTCCTCCAGAGTTTCTCCCTGAACTTCACACTGCCGGCCAACACGGTAAGTGCTGCAGGCCCCAGTCACGGGGCAAGTCGGCCACTTGCCTGGGGTGGGGGGTGAGGATGAGGCAGCAGAGCTCCTTCACTTGGACCTCATGCTGAGGGCTGAGTTGCAGGTTTTCAAAGGCACTTATGAACAGTTGTGGGGGGAAGGTGCTGAGACAAATGTTTTCAATTATAAAAATTATAAATAAACATTATGAAAATAAAATAGAAAAAAAAATCAAAACACCTAAACGCCGATCAGCAGAAAACGCTGGTATCGCTCCTTCTAGTCTTGTTTCACTTTATGTGTATTTTGACTTCACATATATTTTGACATTTGTTGTCTCTGTACCATTGTGTTCTTATTCTACATATGATCTTATATAGATTTCATGATAAATATTTTCCATCAGCCCTTATAACCATGCTGAGAATAGTCACATGGTATTCCTTCAAGTGAATTATTTCTTTAATCAATTAGCCACAATTAGAAATAACTTTGAGATAAAAATAATTATAGCTAAATCCTTGTCTGCATTTAAGGTGATTTCTTTAGTCCATGTTCTAGAAGGGGCGTTGTTGGGTCAACAAGAATGGACATACTAATGCCTTAAGTATGGCATTTAGTCCCAAGTCAGATGGAGACTGTCACTTGCTGAAGGCAGAGAGTTTCCGTCCATAGCTGATCTTCTGTTTTCTGCTCTCATGTTGTGTAGAGATAACACAGCCAGGTGGTTTCCTGACCCGTAGTGCTGCTATGATTGAGCGAGGCATTTCATTTTCCTGGCTCGGCTTTTTAGTGGGTTTGGCTGTGTTACATTGTTATTCAAAGACCATAGACTGAACCTACCTGGTAGGAGGCTGCCTAAGTCACTGATCACATTTTACTCAGGGGCAAAGTCCTGGAGAGAGCAGAAAGGGGCCACCTTATGACTCATTTCTGCCTCTGATGCCCACTGCTGGATGCCCGGGATCCCTGTCCCTCCACTCCCCTGGCATCCCCTCCACCCTCCAGGTAGAGCCCTGCCTTCAGAATCTCCCTGGCTTGCTCTCCTCCCTGCTTCAGCCTCCGACTGTTGTCCTCACACCAACTCCCCTATCCTTCTCTGTACCTGTCAAAACCTTTTGCTATGGTCCCTGCAGGAACATTCCCCCTGACTGCTTGAACTCAGCAGGTCTGTAGAGACCCCAGGTTCTGTCTTATCCTGGCTTGGCCTATGCTATGACAGTAACTCAGAGAAGCTCAGGGCAGCAGAGGTGAGCGGGGATGAGAGGGAAGCCCCTATGATGCTAGTACATCACCTTCTGTAATGCCTTCTCTGTTAATAGCCCATTTCTCTGTGCCCTCCTCCCTTTGGACCTGTGTAGGGCAAGCAACCATCCCGATTTGTCTGGGACTGTCTGGTTTTAGCAGCACACATCCTATATCTTGGGCAAGTTCTCTGGATGGTTGGTCATCCTATCTGGCAGTTACATTCTACTGCATAACCCTTCCCTTTTGGGGACAGCTGGGTGGCTCAGTCAGTGAAGCGGCCTGCCCTTGATTTCGGCTTCCGTCCTGAGATCGGGCCCTGGGTCAGACTCCACGCTCAGTGGGGATCCTGCTTCACGATTCTCTCTCTCCCTCTGCCCCTGCCCCTGCTCGCTCTCGTGTGCTTGCTCTCTCTCTGAAATAAATAAATGGAACTTAGAAAAAAAATAATAATCCTTCCCTTTTGGTACAGCTGAATGACCGGAATGCCGGTGCCCTGGGAAGTAGGAAAGAGTTGAATACCTGGCTCATCAGAGCCTGTCTGCAGGGGGGTTTGGAACCAGGGTACATATGCAAGTCGGTCTCTGCTGAGCCATACTGAACTGTCAAGTACAAAGACTGGGTTGGCATGCTGCATTTGGTAACAGAAGGTGGTATAGACCACTGGTAAAGAGCGTGGACCCTGGATCCACCACTTAGGGCATTTAGGCATTATAGCTTAACCTTGGACGGGCTGTTTGTATAATGTGCACTGTGTGATTTTGTTTTATTAAGATGTTCTTTTTCCAAACAGACTTCCTCCCCACCTGCTACAAGTGGGAAAGAAGCAGTAAGTATATCACCACATTATGAGCCTTGGTTTGGTCACTTATAAAACGGGAATAATAATGCGCTAGCCATTTCCTACCTTAGTTTTGAGGAGTTAAGTTCAATACGTGAATTGTCACCAAACACAGAATCTGGCTCAAAATTATTCTTACGACCAACTCAGCTCAAAAATGAGGGAGAGCGTGCAGAAATCACAGGCAATTTTCAGAGTCTTAAGCAGAGAAAGCTAGATATAAAAGAGTACATACTTTTCATGTCCATCAAGGTGATGCTGGAAAACAAAAACAAAACTAGTCTACGGTGACAGTTCAGGACAGTGGTTACATGTGCCGTTGCTGGAAGGGAGTGTGGGACAGCTTCTGGGGTCCCGGCCATGTTTTGTGTCTTCATCTGGTTAGCTACATGGGTTCCACATGTGAAAAGTCACCCAGCTATATATTTATGATTTATATACTTCTCTGTATGTATGTTATATATGAGAGTTGAGCGTTCGTAAGGATTCTGCAGATTATCTTTGATTTTTCCATGTAATCTACAAATCTGAAAATTTAGGTGGAGACAAGCATGGCTGTTTCCACTCAGATCAAAGCAAAATGGAAATTGGAAAATTAATTGCTTAATGCATATAGTGCAAATAAGTGTAAACATTCACATCAAAATGATGCGGGGTATAACTTTTTACTTTTTGCCAAACTGATAGGTTAAAATTGTATCTAATCATTGCAATGAATTGTTTCTTGGCTTTTGGTATGTTAATGAGACATCTGTATTTCTGTTCATAGGAATGGCCTGTGCATATCTTTTGCCCATTTTCCTACTGGATTATCACCCTTTTCCCATTGGTTTAAACTATGTAAATTAAGTCTTATGACATGAATCATTTGTCATGTATATTGCAGATATCTTTTCTTTTTTTTTTTTT